>NW_026453375.1:0-78442 GCF_025200985.1 Drosophila gunungcola
TCTTGAAAAGTTGCGGGGCATTCTTAAGGCCGAATGGCATTCGAGTGTACTCATAATGGCCATGTTTCGTAGAAAATGCGGTTTTTGCAATCGATCTGTAGTCCATTTGGGTTTGATGAAATCCTTTAGCTAAATCTATGGTTGTGAAATACTGGCATTTTCCTAATTTGTCAAGGATCTCATCCTTTCTAGGAATTGGAAATTTTTCATTGTGATCATAGTGATTTCGTTTAAATTCCTATAATCTACAACCAACCTAAAATTTTCTTGCAGGCGCGTCGGGTTCTTTGGAACGACACAATAGGTGAAGAGTAAGAGATTTCGACTTACAAATTATTCCCCGCTCTGTCATTTCTTTGATTTGCCTATTTACTATCATCAACGCTCTGGTGTATTTATATGGCTTACGTTAAACTATGTCTTCATGCTGAGTTTGGATTGTGTGTTTATAGTACTTGTGAAAGTCAAATTCTCACCTTCTCTGTACTGAATGTCAACATTTCAAATAGACACTTTCTTTAAACTTTCAATCTCCTCGCTATCAGATGTTATAGACCTAAATCATTGTTTTCGCTAATCATTATGGATCGCGAAGATTTACCGATTGATCTTCTGTAGAAGGTAGATTAAGGCACTCCCTGTGCGGTCTGTATACTTCTTCCATGTCCTCATCGTTGTATCGGAAATTATATGTTTTGGGGCATATGTTTAATTGTTTTGTTTTCATAATCAATTGTTTGCTTTAGCAGCTTCTAGGTAATTTCGACCTGAACAGGATATATAATTATCAGAGAATTTATGTAAATAAAATTTTTTGTTCTGATGGACATGTTACGCTTGGTTTTACTAGATTACTTTATGTATTTTTACCGGACCTCTAATAGTATACACTTTTTAAATTTCTTTTGTCTCTTTTAATTTAGCAAATTTTTATTCATTATGTTGATGATGATCCTGTGTCTATCATTCCCTTATAAAATTCTATTCTGAAAGGCAATTTTTACATATGGATTGTGTCTTCGGTCTCCGAGGCAGTTGATGAAATTTACATCCACTTATTTTGGCCACTTTGACTTTCCCTCTGTCTTTTTACTGGGGCACCACTAAATCTAGTTTAGCTTGATCGTTCGAATTTGATGATTATTGGGTTTTGTAGTCTAGATTGATTTAAACCGTTCCTAAATGTTTGGTAATTGCCTTGCAAGTGTGGGGAATGGGACTTTTGATATTGGTTTTGATTATTCTAGGACTAGAATTTGAATAGAATTATAGTACGAACTTAATTTCTTTGATTATCATATATTTGATTAACCATATTCTTTTTTATTCTTGATTTTTGTTTTCTATTTGTGTATTCTTCTTCTGGATTTGCATCATAAATCCTAACTCCATAGATGCTTGTTTTAATTTTGGAATACTGGTTATATCTTTTCTTGCTAGTGACATATACATGCGATCGGGAAGTTTTCGATCAATGGTAATATGAACTGTTCTATCCAACATTCTTGTATAATTGATTTTATCTGATGGATCAGATTCTAATTCTAATTTATCGAACACATTCCTATACTGTTTTTCTAATTCGCTTATAAACTTACTAAGACTCCCTTTGAATTGTGTTTCCGCCAGCTTCTTGATGATGTTTCGTAAGGCCTATGATCTTTGAAGGCGGTGATTAAAGCTGTCTTCGTTGTTAGCAGTTATTGGCTCAGATTTATTACTCTTCTTATTGCTCCGAAAATGACATGTGCCTGTCTTGGTTCTTGGGTTGGGTACAGTTGTAACAAATATTCGACTTCGTTGATGAATCCTGAGAGTTTTCCTGGTGTTCCATCGAAGTACTGTAGCTCCTTGATCTGACCCAATAACTGGTTCAGATGGATCTATGATAATTGTTGGACTGCCATCTTTTATTGAGTTTGTGTTTTGGGCTTCTTAAATGTTTATATCTGACCGAATTGGATTTTTGGATGTTTTATGACTACTCGTAGGTTTTATGTCACGTAATTTTATTTTTCAGAATGTTTTATTTCTGACCGAATTGGATTTTTTTGGATGTCTTATGACCACTCGTAGGTTTTACGTCACGTAGATTCTTTTGCGGATCTTTTTTTTTTAAGTGCACTTTATTCAATTCGCTGATCAAGATAACTAGTTGTGTAGTATATCTTTTTGTTGATCAGTACCGTATTTAAAAGGACTTTATTTTTAGGTCCTACCGGCTGCGCCAATTAAATGTTTGCAACTCCGATTAAATAAAAAATATAATTTTATTTTATTCAACTGATGGTTTACAGAGTTTAAACTTATTAGTGAAGAACACCGACCTATTACTTTGAGGTCTCAAACTGAACTTAACTTGCTGATCTGATTCTGTTGATGATCAAGCCTCGGTCTCGAGCTTTTCGGGATTTGAGTGAGTTGTGAAATTGTTCTGAGGAACTTTCAGTTTCTTTTGAGTGAAACTTTAATTACTCTTGGATTCAAGTGTCTTGACTCTTGGATACAAGTGCGCTCTTAGATTTTACGACTTTGAAATGTCTTTGGATTGAAATAGGAGTTTATGTGTCTGCGAGCCGAACTTTGATTATCTTTGAACGTGTGAACGTGACAATTGGGGTGAGTTGTTTAGTCTACAGTTTTGGGTGATAACATATTTGGGGATTTTCCGTTGGCCTTCGATTTTGGGATCTTGTTACAAGGGTGAATAATTCTAGGGTAATATAGGGTATATCGTAGATACGTAAAGTAATGGGTATATTCGGGGTGTTATGGGACTGTGTATGTGTTGCTTAAATATGTGCAGAGTCTCATAGGAATATGGGCATGTCACTATATATATTACAAATTTACAATGTATACATTAATATATTTTAAATACATTTTGATTAATCTTAATTCTCATCTAAATATTTCTAATTTTAAAATGACCGTAAGCTAGCGTATGTATATTATCGGTTACAATAAACCTTTTATCATCCTTATAATTAAGACTTATTTTGTTAACAATGAGATCGACTTCTAATGACTCGTTGTTCACCATAAAAGGTTTTCTTTTGTTTAATACATTCTATATAATTAGTATGTGATAATTTATTTACAACCGATTTTTGAACTCCCTTTATCTTTTTAATACAGTCATAAGGACTTTGATCTGAATTTTGATTAGGTTCCTTTACAACTAAGAGCGAGTAGGCTTTTGCCTTTAACCCTGCGAAAGACTTCATTATTTGACCTGCATTTTCATCCTTCATTAAACCCAATTCATTATTATTAACTTGAGGTATGTTATAGATGTTATTTTGTTTAAAGTTTGAAGTATCAAACCGATTCAGATTTTCTTTGATTAATTTATAAAAATTTTCTTGCGATGACAATATAAAGGAATCAGTATCCATATAAATAACTTTTGATGAAGGACACTTAATCGATAGAAAATTGTAGAAATAATCATACATTAACCATGTAGAAAGTTCTAAAACACTTGAACCAATATATATGGGTTTATCATAACGTATGCGAGATTTTGTGGCTTCTATTGCAGCTAAATTGGGTCCAAAAAGTGCTACACTGTGAAAATTGTGACTAGCTATTCGTTGTCTAAATTTAGGAGAGTTCTGTTTTGAATGGTAATGGGAAACTAGATCTATATCTCGTCTCTTTTCAACGTTTTCCATAGTTTTTCCGTATATAGCATTATTCATTAATTTATAGAAATTTTTTTCAAATTCATTTTTAGCTTATTTTTATATGTTTTGTATTTAAATCTATATAGGGTTTTAACCAACAAGATTGTCTAGATTTTAGTATTCTGTAAATTTTTTTTATTTTAAGCCCATGTTGAATACAAAGTTGCAGATATTTTAAATGAAGAATATAATTATCTTTATTACATAAGTCTGCAATTAATTTTGATATTTTGGAGTCTGGGGGTATTTTACTTTCAGGACAAAAAGGCAGCGAATTATGAGCATCATGAATTTCAGATGGGTATTCAAGGTCTACTTCTAACATAAGCCCGTAATCCCCTTATGTTGATATATTTTTAATATCGAATTGATTAATTTCCAGATTGTTCAAAAATTTAAATTCTGATATAGGAAGAGGTTGACTGGGCTATGCCATCCATATAAATTATTAGCATCTATGTAAGCTAAAAAGTTAATAGGTTTGTTACTATAAAAATCTTTCATGTACTTATTATTAGCACACGAAATTCTTTGGGTGCATTGAGTCAATCCCCCTCGTATAGATCTTATAATAAAATTGTATATATCATGATTACTTATTAAAGTTAATTCGGTTCGCGTGAACTTTAACATAGCATCCCAGGAAATTGATGGAGCTGTTACGTAATTAACTGGGTCAAGCTTATATATTTGTAGGCATTTTATTCTAAAATTCTCAAAAACATCTGCTAAAATCATAGCATCACTTTCTAAATACAATTTTAAATAATCCCTAATACTCTTACAATTAAAGATTGACCAAACCTTTTGAGCAAATTGGTAAGCCTCAAAAGAACAAGGTTGGTCAGTTAGGGAATTATAGAAATATTCAATTGGCGGGAGCTCTTTTTCTTCCATTTTTTCAAAACTATCTAAAAAGTCATATGGGAATACCCCTTTTTGTCTCATTTGATTAAATTTCTCCCCTTGAAATTTAGTTTTTAAAAGTTTAAAATTAGATTCATCCATGTAGCTAGCTAGTTTTTCTAGACTAGAATTTAAAAACCTGTTGGAATCTATCAATTAAATTTTGTAATAATCTTTTTCATCAAATCTAATGGTTTGGGTCAAAGCAATATATAATTCCTTATTACAAGGAATCGGTTTTAAATTATTTCCAAATTCTTTAATAAATAAATGAATGTCATACCTAGAAAGGTTATGAAAAACTACTGGGAAAAACGCTTCAGTTAACTTGTAATCTACTTTACAATTTTTTGGATATAGCCTATATGGCTACCAGAGAATTGATCATAAAACATTTCTGCGTTATCCCGTATCGGTAACTCACAGGCACAGCAATTATCGTTGTTGACGGAGATCGGTTCGCATTCATCTTGGGGCCTTGTTTGGGTGGTCCAATATTTGTGGTATAAATCCTTGGTAGTATCCTTGAGTGCCTGACAAAACTTTTTAATGCAATCATCTCCTTTAAAAAGAAAATATATTTGTTAATATTAAATCACTTTAGATTGTAATATTGTTTTTACCTTCATAGGTCCATTGTCTATTAAGACTTGGGTTATATTTATGTACCACAAAAAATGATACAGCGCAAACAATATGTTCTTGAGATGTTGTTGTAGATGAAATTTATGGATCATTTTGTGTTGTGTGAACTTTTTTTTAATACCGATTCAATGTCTGCATATATAACTACCGGTGGTGATAGTTTTTTATAAAAATTTTTAAATTTTGTTATGGTATTCGGCTTTGGATATCATGTGTAGAATTTGTTGACGCTATAAACTGTAAACAGTTTTCACAAAAATAGGCAGGGGTTCTAGATTTTGAATGCTGTGAGTAGCATAGTGTTCTCATACAGGTTATATAGGCATAATGCATCAAATTGTTGTTTGAAATTGCCAGCAAATTGATAGATTAAATCTTCCAAAAGGTTGTTCATACATCTTTGAAAAGTTGCGGGGGCATTCTTAAGGCCGAATGGCATTCGAGTGTACTCGTAATGACCATGTTTCGTAGAAAATGCGGTTTTTGCGATTGATTTGCTGTCCATTTGGATTTGATGAAATCCTTTAGCTAAATCTATGGTTGTGAAATACTGGCATTTTCCTAATTTGTCAAGGATCTCGTCCATTCTAGGAATTGGAAATTTATCATTGATAGTGATTTCGTTTAAATTCCTATAATCTACAACCAACCTAAATTTTTTCTTGCCAGACGCGTCTGTCTTTTTTGGAACGACCCAAATAGGTGAACAGTAAGGAGATTTCGACTTACGAATTATTCCCTGCTCTATCATTTCTTTGATTTGCCTATTTACTTCCTCATCAACGCTCTGGGGGTATTTATATGGCTTACGATAAACTGGATCTTCATGCTGAGTTTGGATTGTATGTTTAATAGTACTTGTGAAAGTCAAATTTTCACCTTCTCTGTACTGAATGTCACCATATTCAAATAGAACTTTCTTTAAACTTTCAATCTCCTCGCTATTCAGATGTTCTAGCCTAAATTCATTGTTTTCGCGTAAATCATTATGGATCGCGAAGTTTACCGATTGATCTTCTGTAGAAGGTAGATTAAGGCACTCCTGTGCGGTCTTATCTTCTTCCATGTCCTCATCGTTGTATCGGAAATTATATGTTTTTGGGCCTAGTTTAATTGTTTTGTTTTCATAATCAATTTTTGCTTTAGCAGCTTCTAGGTAATTTCGACCTAACAGGATATCATAATTATCAGAGAATTTATGTAAATAAAATTTTTGTTCTGATGGACATGTTACGCTTGGTTTTACTATGATACTTTTATGTATTTTTACCGGACCTCTAATAGTATACACTTTTAAATTTTCTTTTGTCTCTTTTAATTTAGCAAAATTTTTATTCATTATGTTGATTGATGATCCTGTGTCTATCATTCCCTTATAAAATTTATTCTGAAAGGCAATTTTTACATATGGATTGTGTCTTCGGTCTCCGAGGCAGTTTGATGAAAATTTACATCCATCTTATTTTGGCCACTTTGACTTTCCCTCTGTCTTTTTACTGGGGCACCACTAAATCTATTTGTATTAGCCTGATCATTTGAATTTTGATGGTTACTCGGATTTTGTAATCTGGCTTGATTCAAACTGTTTCTAAATGTTTGGTAATTGCCTTGCAAATGTAGGGGAATGGGACGTTGTTGATATTGATTTTGGTTATTCTGGGAAGTTGTTGCATTAGAATTAGAATTTGAATTTGAATTGTAGTACGAACTTAAATTTCTTTGATTATCGTAATATCTTTGATTATTACTCTGATATTTTCCTTTATTCCTATGATTTTTGTTGTTGTTTCTATTTTGTGTATATTCTTCTTCTGGATTTGCATCATAAAATCCTAACTCCATAGATGCTTGTTTTAATTTTGGAATACTGGTTATATCTTTTCTTGCTAGTGACATATACATGCGATCGGGAAGTTTTCGATCAATGGTAATATGAACTGTTGTATCCAACATTCTTGTATAATTTATTATGTCTGATGGATCAGATTCTAATTCTTATTTTTCTAATTCTATTATAAATTTACTAAGACTTTGTCTGAGTTCTGTTTCAGCCGGCTTCTTGATGATTGTTTCATACGGCCTGTGTCTTCATTGTTATCCAGTTATTAGCTCCAGATTCTGTGACGGCTTCTGCTGTTGTATCGACAACCACTCTTCTGATTGCTCCGAAAATAACGTGTGCCTGTCTTGGTTCTTGGGTTGGATAAAGTTGTAGTAAATATTCAACTTCATTGATGAATCCTGATATTTTTCCTGATGTTCCATCTGTACTGTAGTTCTTTGATCTGACCCAGTAACTGGTTCAGATGGATTTCCGATAACTGTTGAACTGCCATTTTGTCCTGAATTTGTATTTGGGTTTCTAAGAATGTTTTTTTTAACCAAATTGGATTTTTAGATGTCTTATGACCACTCGTGGGTTTTACGTCATGCAGATTTAATTTTATTTTCAGAATGTTTCTTAACGAATTTGATTTTTGGATGTCTTATGACCACTCGTAGGTTTTACGTCACGTATATTCATTTTCTGATCTTTTATTAAGTGCAAGTTATTCAATTCGCTGATCAGGATAACTAGTTATTTAGTATATCCTTTGTTGACTAGTACCGTATTTTAAAAGGACTTTTATTTTAAGGCTGCGCCAGTTAAAAGATCGCAACTCCGATTTAATAAAGAAATGTCATTTTATTTTATTCAACTGGTTGTTACAAGACTTTACTTATTTGTGAAGAACACCGACCTATTAGATTGAGGTCTCAAACTGAACTTAACTTGCTCATCAGATTCTGTTGACAATCATGCCTCGGTCTCGAGCTTTTCGGGATTTGATTGAGTTGTGAAATTGTTCTGAGAAAACTTTCGGTTTCTTTTGAGTGAAACTTTAATTACTTTTGGATTCAAGTGTCTTGACTCTTGGATACAAGTGCGCTCTTAGATTTTACGACTTTGGAATATCTTTGGATTGAAATAGGCGTTTATGTGTTTGCGAGCCGAACTTTGATTGTCATTAAACGTGTGAACGTGACAATTATTATTATTATTATTCAGAGTGTTATGGGACTGTGTATGTGTTTTTTAAATATATTGAGGTCTCAAACTAATCTTAACTTGCTGATCTGATTCTGTTGACGATCAAGCCTCGGTCTCGAGCTTTTCGGGATTTGAGTGAGTTGTGAAATTGTTCTGAGAAAACTTTTGGATTCTTTTGAGTGAAACTTTAATTACTCTTGGATTCAAGTGTATTGACTCTTGGATACAAGTGCGCTCTTAGATTTTAGGACTTTGGAATATCTTTCTCAAACAAAAGAAAAGGTATTTGCTTTATTGCGAGGAAGAGAATGGTGAGAAACGGCACTCGCTATGATTGACGGTAGCACTTCTAGCAGTAGAAACCACGTGGTGGTTTCAATTACATATAAAAACTTTGGTTTTCGCTTGTATTTAATTGTTCATTTATTTTTGATGAGTTTTGTTGATTGTTCAGACGAGTTTTATAGTGCCGAAATTAAAATAATTAGTAATAAAGTTATTATTATTAATATTATTCTAATGTTATTTGTGCACGGGTTGATATATAAGTGCTGGCTCCTTTCTGGCCAATTGGCGGTGACAGCTACGATTTTCTCCAGCCAATATCTAATTGAAAATGTACCCAAGCCTTGGACTAAACATCCCACTCTTTCGGACCCCAATGGAAAATTACGATGCGAACGAATCCCCAAGATTCAAGACTAAACAATTGGATTGAGTAGCTGGTACAATATCAATCAACAATCCAAAGGACAATTAGAAAACTTAATCAATTAACGCGAACTACACTCTTATAAAGCTCTAAAGCTTAAAACCGAGGTATGATCGCCAAAGAAATTTAAGTAAAGTAGCGAGTTCAGTTTGAGACTTGTTTTAAGACAGTCAGTGTTCTTCCATCCAGGAATCGAAAAAACTACTAAATGGTTTAGAGAAAAATATTATTTCCCCGACTATCAATTATTAATTTAGAATATAACAAATAAATGTGAAACTTGCAACATTGCTAAAACGGAACATAAAAATTCCAAATTGGCATTTGAGCTTAGTCCAGAAATTCAAAATATAGTAGAGAAATTTGTCATGTATTTTTATCATGTATCGACGTATATTCAAAATTTGCTACCATAATAGAAGTCACAAGTAGGGATTGTCTAGAAGCTAAAAGAGCTTTCATAAAGGTATTTAACGAAATGGGAAAGCCACAGGAAATCAAAGCAGATAAAGATTCAGCATTTATGTGTGTAGCTTTACACAATTGATTAAATTCAGAAGGAGTACAGATTCAAATAACAACAAGTAAAAACGGTATATCAAACGTGGAAAGATTACGCCGGGGTCACCATGAAAATGTAATAGTAGTTTGTATTAACGAACGCGAAACTTGTGTGACTGCAGTGGGATTCGGATAATTTATTTGCGATAATAACTTTTTTAGCTCAGCTACAAGCGACATAACGGCTCTCAAATTTTAAAGAATTTAGACGCTGTATATGAACGAAAAAGTCTAGCGTCGCAGTTTGCAGTTCGTAAACATTTGCTTTTTCTTAAGCTATCGAGTGAGATGTCGCTTTTGTCCCATTTTAAAATTTTTGATGATTTAATAAGTGAATTGTTGGCAGTAAAATAGAAGAGATGGATAAGGTGTCTCAATTGATGATCACATAACCTTCGTCTTACGACGGTGTCATCGCAGCAATAGATACGTTATCAGAAGAAAATTTGACATTAACGTTTGTTAAAAATAGGTTGCTAGATCAGGAAATTAAAATTAAAAATGACTATAATGACACAGCTTTAAAAACAACTCATATAAAAATCGCCTAGCGAAGCATAAGAAAACATTTAAGGAAATTCTAAGAAAAGGGTTAGGGTTGTGACAAAGAGGTACCCATTAAAAAAGATTGCTAAACTATAAAAGAATCATGAACAAAAAAATAATAAAAACAATAATGAACTGCTAAAACCGCAACCTCTCAGGGCATTGCATTCATGGTGAAAGAAGTGGAAGACCAACCGGGGATATATATTTGTGGATTTATCCTCGATTCCGGTGCAAGCGATCATCTAATACGCCGATACTATGGAGTTGGTGCCGCCATTGAAGATCGCTGTGGCTAAGCAAGGCGAATATATTTTCGCATCTAAGCGTGGCATCGTGCGTCTTCGCAATGACTGGAGGACGTGCTGTATTCCGAGCAGGCTGCTGGAAACTTGATGTCGGTAAAGTGCCTACAAGAGGCAGGAATGTCTATCAAATTTGACAAGAACGGTGTAACCATTTTTAAAAATGGGTTGACGGTGATTGGGAACACAGGAATTTTAAACAATATACCTTATGTTAAGTTTCAGGCATTTACCATAGATGCGAAACATAAAAATAATTTTCGATTATGGCATGAGAGGCTTGGCCATATAATCAATGCAAACTGTTAGAAATAAAAAGAAAAAATATATTTGTTGATAACACCCTTTTAAATAATTTAGAAATATTCCATGAAATTTGCGAATCATGTTTAAATGAAAAACAAGCAAGGTTACCGTTTCAGCAATTTAAAGATAAGACCCACATTCAAAGACCCCTATTTGTAGTGCACTCCGATGTTTGTGGTCCGATTACTCCAGTTTCTCTAAATGAAAAGAATTACTTTGTGATCTTTGTTGATAAGTTTACACACTATTGTGTAACTTACTTACAACAAGAAAGGAAGCAAACTTCGGCAAGCCGAAGTTTATATACCCTTGCAGCTATTGCGAAAACTAAATATTCTTGAAAACATTAAAATTATGATTTACTTGCGTATATGTTTAAAAATATAGAACCTATGATGATTTGCAAAATTAAAAGCGTAATTTTGAACTGTCAAATTAATAATAAGTCAAAAACAATTTAAAAAAAATTACAAAAAAATAAAAGTTACATTAAAAAAAAAATATATATTTGTATTGTTTCCATGTGAGTTTAATGATATAGTCGTCCGATTTTAATGAAATTTAAACCGTAATTCAGAATATTTAACCATTACTATATGTGGAAGAAGTAAAAAAAATTAAAAACTAAGAAAAAAGCAAACTTCGGCAAGCCGAAGTTCATATACCCTTTCAGCTATTGTAAGAATTAAACATTTTGGAAAACATTAAAATGATGATTTACTTGCGTATATGTTTAAAAACATTGAAGCTATGATGATTTGCAGCTCAATTAGTAGATAGTTATTTTAAATATTTTTATTATTTCTATGGGAGCTTTATGATATAGTCGCCCGATTTTGTTGAAATTGAAAACGTTATTCTAAAATATTTAACCGTTACTACTATGTCGAAGAACTAAAAAAAAAAATTAAAAAACAGCAAAGTTATAATTTTTTTTACTCATCTTTCCGATTGTTCCAATGGGATCTATATGCTATAGTCGCCCGATTTTGATGAAATTTAAACCGTAATTCTGAAATATTTAACCATTACTATATCTCGAAGAACTAAAAAAAAATTAAAAAACAGCTATATGCTATAGTTGTACCATCCGGCTCGTTCCGACTTATATACTACCTGCAATAAAAGACAACTTTTGGGAAAGTTTTATGCAGGTAGTTTTAAAACTGAGAGACTAGTTTGCGTAGAAACGGACGGACAGACTGACAGACGGACAGACGGACGGACGGACAGAAGGACATGGCTAGACTCTCGACTCTCCTAGTGATACTGATCAAGAATATATATACTTTATAGGGTCGGAACTGTCTCCTTCACTGCGTTGCAAACTTCTCTCTGCAAGGGTATAAACAGCTAAGATAGATAGCTTTAAAACTGAGAGACTAGTTTGCGTAGAAACGGACGGACAGACTGACAGACGGACGGACAGACTTTATAGGGACGGAGATGTCTCCTTCACTGCGTTGCAAACTTCTGACTGAAATTGTATTACCATCTGCAAGGGTATAAAAAAACATTATTTAATTTATTTTTAAACTGGTTACAATATTTTTATTTGGAAGAAGATCGACTGTCTTAAGACAAGTCCCAAACTGAGCTCGCTTCTTAACTTAAACTTCAACTTTCACCATCATGCCACAGTTTTGAGCTTTCTATGAGTGGAGTTGGCTTTAAATGAGTGAGTTTTCTAATTGCCCTTTGGATTGTTGATTGATAATGCACCAGCTACTCAATCAGATGGTTCAGTCTAGAATCTTGGGCATTCGTTTGCATGGTAATTTTTCATTGAGGGTCCGAAATTGTGGGAACGAACTGATATTGTAATTTGATTCGTTTTGGATGTTTAGTCTAAGGCTTGGGTACATTTGCAATTAGATAGATTAGTGCATGGACATGTGCATAGAGTTATGTGGGATTTTGGATATTGAACTATATATATAAGTGACGTATTACCAAGTACTCTAGACATCAAGCCTAACACCCAGCCTGTATATCCCGAGATACCCTTTATTTCATTTGTCAAACAAAGTGATTATACATCCAAAAATCGAGTCGGGGAAATAATATTCAAGATTTAAAAAATCCAAATCTCTCCGAAACAAACTTAATCGTTTTTAGGCCTTTGCGGATTTTATCGCAAATTTATAAAAGACTTCGCAAAAATCGCAAAACCAATGACTCTTTGTTTAACTTTAATAAGTAACGACCCAATTCACCAACTAATATTTGAAAAAGGAAATGAAGACACTAACGAACTTACTCACTACTTTAACAAAACTATTTACAAAATAATTTACAGTGATATGATTGACCGTTTAGCAAAAGATATAATTATAAAATTAATATGAGGACACAATTTTGTTATGTTCATTAATAATGACGAAGACTTTGCTGTCTTTCAACGAGCTTATATGGAATTAATTAAACCAAACACTGGTACCAAATTAATGAAAACTTCAGTAATACTTCCAAACTTGCCCAAACTAAATATTACTTCACACGCGCACAAAAACTTATTCAAAACATTATAAATACATGCGAGGTTTGTAATTTATGCAAAGCAGAGCACAGAAAAGTTGCACTCCCTTTTGAAAAGATTCCTGAAACTCAAAATATTCGTGATAAATATGTTATTGACTATTATTTTATTGATTAACGTAAATTTTTGACATGTATTGACATTCATTGAAAATATCAATATTGAAATCACTAGTAGTAAAAATGGTGTAGCTGATAAAGAAAGGGTTCATAAAATAATTAACAAAAGAACTTAGAATCATAAATACACTCTCAGATGCTGAAGACAAATTAATGAATATAGAAAAAGCAAAAATTTGCAAAAACAAAAAGAACATAAAATCGATCAAATTAATAAAAACCGCGAAGAACATGAAGTGGATCTTAGATATACGAAAGTTGAAAAAGAAATGAAACGTAAAGCGAAATTAGTAAGCCCATTCAAAAAGACATGAGCATTGGAACAGAAAGACGAACAGCATTGGCAATAAACTAATAGGGGTCATAAAGTAAAAAGCACATAGGTAATTTTAAAAGATAAAGCGCTAAATCTCTCTAATCATTCCAGGGAAGCTGACAATACTGACTCTGATTTTGAAAATGATATGATAATGACGTGGACGAAAGTAACATCGACAACAGCTCAGCAAATTAGTATTACACCTAACACTTCAAATAGCGGTTATTTACTTCTGAAAAATACCTAAACATGAAATCAAGGGAATTATTTCTACAGAAAGACAAAATCGAGGATTAATTAATATTGTAGGAACTGCTTATAAATACTTATTTGGAACGATAAAAAAGATCAAGATACAAGATCAAGTAATTGAAAATAAAGATTTTATTGAATTAATTATAATAATACAGAGACAATCCGAAGACATAAAAATTCTTGTAAAAGATGAAGAAGAAATAGATGCATTACACATTTTTAGATATTCACTAAACATTTTCCTTGAGTATATTGAAGATTTACAAACAGGATTACAATTAACCAGAATATTTATATTTAATCCAAAAATATTAAAGTATGAAGAGTTAGATGACATAGACGAAGAAAAACTTATATATATCAAAACTTCAGCTTCAGACAATATTCAACAAAACGATACAGGAACGCAACATAATACAATTAAGTCAATGCACTTTAGAAATAAGAAACATAAAATTTACTAATTAAAGAATATAAACGAATATTAAATTATATTTTCTAGCACAAATGTAACATTATATGAACAAATTCTATTGTTAAAAATTAAGAAATTAGTTATAAAAGGAAAAAAACAATACTAATAATTATAATTTTAACCATCACTAGTTACATCATATTTACCTACAGGCGCCTATCCAACAAAAAAGAATTTTTTGTTAAATTCAATGTTGAATGTTCTAAAGGAGTGACGTATACCAAATACTCTAGACATCAAGCCTAATACCCAGCCTCTATACCCCGAGATATCCATTACTTAATTTGTCAAACATAACATTAACACCCAGCCTGTATATCCCGATACACACAAAATTGGGAATCTAACTATAAAGACTTTACCAATAAAACTCTACTGTAAAATGACTTCAAATATCACTTCGTGAAAAAAGGAATTTATTTAAAATTATTGTTAAAAAAAACATTAGTCAAATCACGAATGAGGATTTCTAGTGTCGAATTCAGCGAAATTGAAGGGGTGGCAGCCCAGAAAGAACCGATGACGGGCAGCGATCGCTATCGGGAGCAGACGTGTGCTCCGGAATTTGGTAAAGTAAAATCAAGAGACTCGGACACAAACGCGGGGTAAAGCTTCGTGGCTTAAACTCTTAAGAATTCGGGGCAGCAGCACGTAAACAAGCCAGTTAAAGTGAGAATAAAGTGAATCCTTATATTTTAATCTCATAAGCCCCAGTGCATTTCTTAATTGCGTAGT
This sequence comes from Drosophila gunungcola, assembly GCF_025200985.1. Taxonomy (NCBI): domain Eukaryota; kingdom Metazoa; phylum Arthropoda; class Insecta; order Diptera; family Drosophilidae; genus Drosophila; species Drosophila gunungcola. The sequence goes on from NW_026453375.1 coordinate 15,144, forward strand.
TATATAGAAAATAACCTTAACCCTTTCTGAACTAGTAGTTAGTATTCCTCGGGCGTGGCTAGAATTATATAGAAAATATATGGCTACGACCATTTCTGGGTAATCCAGAGAACGTTGGCGTGCCCCTGTTGGACATATTCCCGATCCTTGCCAGTAGGCAGTATCCCTTAGGTGTGGCTACGACCATTCCTGGGTAATCCAGAGAATGTTGACGTGCCCCTGTTGGATTTATAACCCGTTTCTTTGCCCGTAGTTAGTACCACTACAGACGTGGCTACTGCAATACCTGGTCCACTAAGAATATCTGGCGTGTCATGCGGGATCCTATTCCTACTCCCCCCACAACGCAAGCATAGTTCTCGTGTAGCCCCGTTTCGCACAGGTACGCACAGGAAAAAAATTAAATAAATAAAATAAAATAAATAAATGCTGTTTAAAATGCAAACCAAAAATATTATTTAAATAAAACGAACAAATAAATAAAATAAAATTAAGCCAAGAAAAACAAAACTAAAGACCCTCGAAATGCATTTAACTGCACGTGCCCCAAGCCCAAACCCGGGCGAAGAGAGAGACAACACTGCCGACGATTAGCTCTCCGTGTCGAATGCAATTGCTTCACTGCTTCTCCCCGGTTACCTACTTTCCGGTAATATTCCCCCTAGTAGTACCTCGTAGGTTTACATGCACCCCGGAAAGATGCATGCATGATTCATGCGGGCTACACCAAACAACAGGACCTCAACCGACTCTAGGAGAACGCTGCCCCGGAATTCACGAATTCAAAACTATCCGAGAACTTTCTCAGGTTGCCACAGAATTTGAAACCGTTATTTCTGCTGGGATTGTGGTCGACAATGAACTCGCACTATCGACTGTTAGGAATAGACTTCCTTTGTAGTATAGGCACGACACTACACTGCGGAGCGGCAAAGCTGCGACTTTCTTCAAGATCCAACCCGCTGAGCGGGTTTGAGCTGCAAAGCATGAGCTACAACAAGGTAACAATATCCGTCGAGAGCAACTACACCGGACATGTCACTAACCAGAGACACGCCGGCCCTGATCCCACGCTATCACCAGAACCAGGACACGACGATGAACCAGGAAGGCCTGTCACATCGGAATCATCCGAATCACCAGGACCCACAGAAACACAGAAGAAGCGACCTTGAATCCCCGGAGTCAATCAGCACGGATCATAGAGACGAACCACCACAACAACCAGACGCGCAGCAGTGGAACCAAGCAACAACAACACAACCGTTAAACGAAGGACAGGAACGGCAGATACAAAAGCTTCCAGCCTAAGAAATTCGAGGGAATGACGGGGGTATCGACTACAGCCCAAAATAGAATCACCATGCAAGATGAAAGGCCGTGTAAACAAAGAAACTTTCCCAAGAACCCTACCATGCAGGAGATTTTAAATCAACAGGTAGAGCAAGGGAGCATAGAACCTTCTCGCAGCCCGCACAGTTCACTTTTGGTGCTGGTGCGGAAAAAGACCGGGCAGTGGCGCATCGATCGATCGATTCCCGACGCATACCCCTTGCCTAAAATTAACCATATTCTAGAGAGACTCAAAAACGCGAAGTATATCTCAACGTTGGATTTGTGTAATGGGTATTGGAAAATAAATATGGCGCCGGACAGCCGGGAAAGCACCGCTTTCACAGTACCAGGGCGGGGTATTTATCATGCCTTTCGGCTTGCACTTGCACCCCTAAATTTCAGCGTGCCTAAGACAGCTTGATTGGCCGGATATGGAGCCGCATGCTTTCGCCTATTTAGACGACATATTCGTCATCGGGGCTACCTCAAAGGAGCACATTTCTAATCTCTGTCAGGTTTTTGAAGGGCTCAGAAAAGCCAACTTGCGTATTAAAAAAGCTTTCTTCCAGCAAAAACTAACGTACCTTTGACATATCATTAGTAATAAATGCATTCACACAGAGAAGGTCTGTGCGGTGGAAAATCTTAGCCCGCCAGAAAACATCCGTGAACTACTACGTTGTTTAGGGATGGCCTCCTGGTACCGGAGATTTGTTCCTAACTTTGCATCAGTGGTCCCACCAATGACTAACCTTCTAAGAAAAAACCATAAGTGGAACTGGGGAGAAGAGGTGAACACCGCCTTCGACCGGTTCAAGGAACTTTTAACAGATGCACCGTTCCTAGCATGCCCAGATGCTAGTAATTGACCCAGACAATCAACGGTCAGGAACAAGTGATAGCCTACGTGAGTCGCAAACTAGACGCTGCCAAGCTCAACTACTCACCAATGGAAAAGTAATGCTTGGCGAACTCCTGGCGAGAGGTTACCGTTTCAACGTAATCACCGATCACTTAGCGATTAAATGGTTGGACCATATAGAGAACCCCACGGGAAGAATAGCAAGATGGGCGTTAGAACTTCCACCAGAGGTCGAGAGTATGGTGCTGGAGACGGACCAGCTGCTCTGTTAGTGCAGAACTCGGTTCAACCGCTGGACGACATCCGTCGAGACCTTCCGGAGAACTGGACCTGCGACACGCCTGATGGGAGAATCCCCACCAGCGTCGCGGAAATCAATAAATCATTATTATGTTATGTTATTAATATAAGAAAAACACCCATGGAGTATTTTTGTTATACTAGTTCTAAGGGCAACTGTGAAACAGATATACGTTAGCTTAAGAGTTGCCATTTACTCGCGCCTTGACCAACGTCACCAGATCGCAAGACCTTGCCAGATCGCGACCCTGTCAAACATCCACGTGGACAGACCACTATCGATAGTCGTAGTGGGTACTCGATACTTGAAGGGGTGGCAACGCAGAAAGAACCGATGATGGGCAGCGATCGCTATCGTTCGCTCTCTTGGTTCCCGGTCAGCGACAGGGAGCAGACGTGTGCAACGGAATTTGGTAAAGTAATATCACGTGGCTCACAAGCCGGGGTAAAGACTTCGTGGCTTAAACTCTTAAGAACTCGGCGCAGCAGCAGGGAAACAAGCCAGGTCAAGTGAAAATAAAGTGAATCCTTATATTTAAATCTCCTAAACCCCAGTGCATTTCTTAATTGCGTAGTTATCTAGAAAATACATTTAACCCTTTCTGAACCAGCAGTTAGTATCCCTCAGGCGTGGCTTCGACCATTCCTGGGTAATCCAGAATAAGTTGGCGTGCCCCGGTTGGACATATCCCCGATCTTTGCCCGTAGTTATTGATCCCCGATCCCTGCCAGTATTTAGTATCCCTCTGGCATGGCTACGACCATTCCTGGGTATTCCAGAGAACGTTGGCGTGCTCCTGTTGGACATATCCCGATCCTTGCCAGTAGTAAGTATTTCTCAGGTGTGTCTACGACGATTCCTAGATAATCCAGAGAACCTTGGCGTGCCCCTGTTGGATTTATAACCCGTTTCCTTGCCCGTAGTTGGTACCACTGCAGACGTGGCTACGGCAATGCCTGGTCCACCCAGAGTAGCTTGCGTTCCCTGAGGGATCCTATTCCTACTAATTATTATTCTTCAGATCCTAACTTCTTCGAACAGAAAAAATCAAAGTTCTTATTAATACCGATTCTTCAAAGCCATTCTAGGGGGAAAACAATCTATAGGTCAACATTTGCCTAGTCTGCTCAAAACTGAGTTTGGGTGGATTATCGATGGTCACTTAAATTCTTCAAACACGCGTCCAAGCCATTAATGCCATTTAACTAGATTTAACAGTTAAATTAAAGGCATGGTAAATCGCTTTTGGGAAATAGAAGATGACAACACTACACCATAGGTTCTTTGTTGAATAACAAGCTTGCGAAGATCATTCGTCCTGTGAAACACTGATTACCGTATACAAGTTCTTCTACCTGTGAAAATTTTTCAAAACGGCATCAAAACGATTTTTCGTTCTCGAACGCAAACTCGTCGTGCGTACACAAATATCGTAGTGGATGAACGAGATATGAGGTATCAACTAATCCTTTTGAAAGGCTGGCGTATATGGCCGACTCGTTTGCGATTAAGTTCCCGATCGGAGTCAGCGTACTCATGTCCGACGATTTTTGTCAAGTTTATATCAAAAGGAGGCAGCTGTCAGATATGCTAAGTATAGCGGGTCTCTTGTTAACCAAATTCGATAGAAACTCAAAAATTTTACAGACCCATTGCTATTAGAAGTTAAGATTCAATTTGTTGAGTTAGATACAGTTCGTCAAGGAAGTGCAGACTCAACAAACAGTTTTATCAATTATCGCAAGGATTTTCGATTCGAAAGAGTTAATCAGTCCATTTGTAATTTTCATTCAAAACCTAGCTCTTTTGAAATTAGATTTTGACAATCCCTTAAAAGACAATTTGAGGTTAAGCTACGAAACCGTTCAAGGAGATCTTAAGAATACCTCGACGACAAGCATTCTACGTTTTGTCACTCAGTTATCATAGCGAAGCACATGGCAAGTACAGCTGCATCGGAATGCGCTTACGGATGCTGCATCTACATATAGGACCTGTTGAGCAAACAATCTTTTTTGGTAGATATTTTAAAACAAATCACAACAAGACAAGATAAATACAATACTTCAGTTAATTAGCGTTTATATACAGAGGCTACGGGCTTTGAGAACACCGCAGCCTGCAAGCAACAACAACAAATGTATGCGCTGACGACGGACCGTAGGCGTTTAGAGGTGGTCTCAGAATGTGTAGTCCAATTAATATAGATATAAAAAGAGCAGCTTAGAAATGAGTGATTCTGACTCTCTTTTTAGTTCAAGTGGTTTGCCGACCGTTGGAAGCCTGTCTTTCAACTTCATCATTATTCAGGAACAGGCAGATTTTCAGATCAGCGACTCTTTAAACGCGATGGCGAATAAGTGCGCTCAACCAAGCTAAGGGCCAACGCATGGTAGACTTTCATCCTTCACCAGAACTACATGGTTGACCTTTAGCCTTCGTTCAGGATACCGCCATTTAGTGCGTTGTTGCAGAAGAGTGAGGTACTCCTTCTGCCATCGGGACCAGAAAAGTTGCTGCAAGTATGTCACACGCTGCGGTGCACAGCTTTGCTTGTAAGAAGAAGGGGCCACAACAGTCGACGCCAGAAACAGCAAAGGCCCGTACGCACTCCAAACGCTCCTTCGGAAGATTAGCAATGGTAGGTTGCAAAAATTTGGGCTTGGCCCGGAAGCACTCCACACAGCCCTTCACTACATTTGAAACCGTTCTCAGTCCTCCAATAGGCCAGTATTGTAGTCGGATGCTTGCCAACAGAGAGCGTGGTTCTGCATGCAGGTTCATGAGCGCTAAAGTGAGTGTGTGGCATTATTATTGGATGGCGAGTCTCATACGCAAGGGTTCAAGTGTCGTCCACCAACTCGAAGAAGGCCAAATGCATCTAAGAAGGGCAAAAGCGAAGCAATTGAGCGTAGCTCCTTTATATCTTTCCATAAATGAGCCAGTCTCAAGTTGCACATCAGACACTTTGAGAGCACATAAGCGGGATAATGAATGAGAAAATTTGTAAATGCACTCGAATACGCGCTGCATGGAAGGGAACGAATTGCCATATTTGGATCCAAGGGTAATATCAACGTGAGGAGACTTATCCATCAGCACCTGTTTACGTAATTCAAGGCTCGGATCGTCATGATACAGACGCGTCGGCCAATCTCTGGGACCTCCAAGTAAAAATGGTGTGCCATGACACCATATCTCACAAAGCGCCAGATGATCCGGAGTAGTGCTCCTGGGCAAAACGTCGGTGGGATTCATTGCATTAGGAACATGATGTCATTCCATATTAGCAGTCAATTCCACTATAAAAGCCACACGGTTTGCCGGGATGACGTTGAATTTGAAGGGCTCATTACAGCAATGAAAATGACCAATGAACATACCCATTTTAAAGACTTCATTCATCAGCTTGGCTAAAATCACGGCGCCGCATACTACATACTACTACTCGGGATTGGGAACATAACAGATGGCTGCTGGGAGAAAGGCCTCCAGACGCCTCCGTAAGCTTCCTCGCTAGCATCGCAGACTCCATGGATTTCAACATCAGTTTCTGAAAAAAGAAAAAAATCTTGGAAATAATATGCGTTAGACGTTCTGAAAACTGATGCACACTTTAATCCAGCAGGTGTTACGGGCCAAGGGCAAACTTTCATCCCAATCAAATTTATCCTTTTAGAGTTGTTGAATAAATTCTTGGCTTTTGTGATAACTGGGCCAAGAAGGCCTAGCCGGTCATAGAACCGAGCAATGATGGCCAGGACAGGTCGTCGGGACTTAGAGATTAAAAGATTTAGAGATAAAAAGAACAATCGCTCGTCTTCAGCCGGATCCCATGCAAGACCAAGAGTTTTGTTTATATCGATGCCACCGCGAAACTTCAAATACTTCTTCTTGCCATCTTCTGGGCAGAGCACTGCTTTCGTAATTTGAAGTCACCTCGAGCTAGGATCCCAGTGGTCTGTTGCATTTTCTCGATAGCCTCACCAACAAAGCTACCACTAGAGATAAAATCATGGACATAGAAATCTTGTAGCAATGCAGCTGAGCCTGCAGGGAAGGAATCCCTTTTACCAATGGCCAGCTGGTGCATTACTTGATCAGATAGAAATGAGGCAGGCTTGGTTCTGTAGGTCACTGTAACCAGTTGGTAACCTTCAAGTTCTCTGTCAGGTTCGATGAGGCTTAAGCCGGTACCATCGAAAACGAGCCTTCAAGATTAAGAAACCTCCGATGTGCCTGTGTGTCCGAAACGCCAATGTCTTTAGCATGGGGCTTTAATGGCAAGCGAACGATTGCCAGAGGGAAGACTAGAGAAGTTTTAAAAAAAAATGATCCTCACACTCCAACTCTTTCTAGCTGGCCACTATGACTCCTCTGCCCAAATTCTCGACTCTCAAAAATTGTCTAACCAGGTCCTCCAAACGAACATGAAATTGGGTATCGTTTTCTAAGCCATTTTCCAAGCCTCGAGATGCCAAAAGAGAGGCATTGCTGCTAGGCGTGCCTTTGCCACCAGTCAAGATCCAGCCATGACGAGTCTCTGCAGTAGAGGCAATCTATGAAACAGCTTAATTTGGCCCACGCATAACAGGTCATAAAATAGGCTAGCACCAAGAAGCAGATCGTCGCGCTGCGGCAAGTTGAATTCACGGTCAGCTAACTGTACGTTAGACGGCATATTCAGACTATTCTGTGTATCCACTGGAAAATGTAAGCAGCTTTATTTAGGGCAGGCGAGTGCTATGCGGACGATCCACCCAGGCTGGGATCAAGGTGTATGGTGGATGAGGATGGCACTCGAAGCTGGCAGTTGTCAAGTTGCCCCCTCAGCCATGACTTGACCAATACCATGAGCATTACAAAACTGTCGCTAAGCTCACTGCCGATTTCCGAATAATCTAGCTACCCCAACGCATTGTGGGCAATCCTGAAGGAGGCCTGAGTATCCTCAAGAAGTTCTAGCCGAACGGTCAGCTTCGCGGACCCAAACAGGCAAATATTGTCATAAGCTAGCGAAATATCCAGGCGCTTTAAGCTACTGTACACCGATTCAGCCTTGCACTTCAAAAAACGCACTCTATTTTTAGTCGCCATAATATTATCGGCTGCCACTGTGCTGCAGTGACCGGTTGGCGAGGCAAAGTGTGTCAAAGAGTTGCGGAATTAAACAAAACAAACACCGCACTATTAGCACTACGACGTATACTTAGTTGTCAAGTTATTTATGTATGCTTTAAAAAATATGCCGAAATTTATGCAATTATATAACATACGATATTTTGATAGGACCAGCTTAAAGCAAAACCATCTTAATGTAAGGGATGATTTGAAGTCTTCCTTGTGAACTGAAAAGTACAAGTCGAGACAAATACAATACTTAAGTTCATTAGCGTTTATGCTCAGTGGCTTTGGAAACACCGCAACCTGCAACAACAACGACCGTAGGCGTTGAGAGGCGTGCTTAGAGTGTGTACTCCAATTAATTATAAATGAGTGATTCTGACTCTCTTTTTAGTTGAAGTGGTTTGCCGCTGCGCTTAACAGGACCCAAGGAATCAAAGTCAATTTTCTAGTAGTCTAATCACGCTTAGCGCCAATTTAAGAACAAACGTTAACCTCGACTTAGGCTGCTCATCAATCGCCAACCCCAAAACCACAGCAGTGATTACTGCAAGTTGCCCTTGCAGAATCTTGGCTGCTACCGCGAGGAGCCTGCCTTAATGCTGCTCAAACCCAGTTTGGAAAATTGTGAACCACCACATATCATCACTTTACCCAATCGTCATTACTCAGTATAAGCAAAGACGTTGTTTTATAATTACTTAGTTCCAATCCTACTAAAATACTAAGATAGAAAGTTATTGTATGTATATTTGGCCTAAGACTGATGCTATTCTAATACAGCAATTAAAAGAAAGTCCACGTACGTAAAGAAAAAGGCGTAACAGAAAAAAAATTTGACCTCAGCTCGTAGTGAAATGTGATGCATCAATTAATGGTGTGGGAGTTCTTCTAGCTCAATGTGATGAGGTTGGAATAGAACACCATATTGGATTTATGTCTAAAAAGCTTAGTCCTGCTCAGCAAAACTATACTACCACCGAACTCGAATGCTTGGCCGTGGTTTTGGCTATTCAAAAATTCCGTATGTACATTGAGGGACATCAGCAAACTATTGTGACTGACCATGCCAGCCTCCGATGGCTTATGACCCATTAAGACTTGCAAGGAAGACTTGATCGGTGGGCACTCAATTTTCTTTAACACAAGGTTAGATTCAATGACAACTCGTTCAACGCTTAGGAAGAATCCTGGAACTTAGAGAAAGCGTTATGCAGGCAGCTCACGATCAGCCATCTTCCTCTCTTTGTGGTATAGTCAAATGTTTAGACAACATCCGAAGGAAGCTTTACTGGCCCCGAATGGTGGTTGACGTTCGAAACTATATCAGGAACTGTGAGATTTGTAAAACCTCTAGACATCTTTACTAGAAACTTAAGCCTCCGCTGGGCCAGAAAGTTGATAGTGAGTGAATATTTCAAAGACTTTATATAGACTTCATTGGTCCTTTCCCTAGAAAAAATGGGTAATACAGGAATCTTCATAGTACTCGACTATTTATGCAAATTCATCTTCCTCAAACCTGTTAAGAAGTTTAATTCCAAAATTGTAATATCATACTTGAAAGAGGAAATCTTTGATTGCTACGGAACGCCGGAAATCATAGTAAGGATAAAGGTTCGCAATTTAAAAGTCCCGATTTGACCTCCTGTCTTACTAAGTATGGGATTACTCACATCTATACCGCTGCCTATGCGCCACATTAAAATGCAGCAGAAAGAGTTATCAGGTCCATCAATGCTCTGAGAGCGTATACCCGATCTGACCAGGGAGAATGGGAAATAGTAGTATAAACTGTTCCCTGCGTCTTCATATACATCAGTCTATAGGTCAATCTCCCTTCTTTGTTGTCTTTATACAGTATAGGATTTATCATGGAAAAGATTATAAAGTACTTCAGAAATTAAATTTACTTAATAAAGGACCTTCACAACTAAGCCGAGAAGACCGATTCTTACCCATTCGCTTTAATATCCAAAAGCATCTGGATGCAGCTTACAAGAAAAATCAGCATTACCATAACCTGCGATCCAAAACTCGATCATTTCAGGTAGGAGACGAAATTATTAACCGTAACTTCTTCTCTAGCAATGCAGCAGCTAATTTTACTCAGTATTTGTTTTTGTCGTAAAAACAAAGATCAATCCTGTGTTTTAGGGGTGTGGAATTTATTAGAACGTATTTTGTAATTTAATAATATTAAAATTTTTCGAGGAGCTAGGACTTACTAGTTCCGCAATAGTTCGGCAGCCCTGTTAACTCAGGAAAATACTTAACAAAATGTTCGTAGTTTAGAACACTACTTCTCAAATTACTTTCGTTCTTCTAGTTCTGGGCACTCGTAAAAAACACACGTTATTTACCTTCAAAGAAAATGGCAGTGCTCTGTACAAGTCTTCTTCACCAAGCCAGAACAAACATTTGCGCCAGCTTCAACTGTTATTAAATCAACAAGGAATTTGATGGGAATGGCGAGATTTACTGTGGATTGGCAGTCAACGCAATCTTGATCGCGGCACTAACCTCTAACGAGCTCTAAATATAGAAAGTAACTGTTGCATTAAATGAAAACGGGCATTGGTCAGAAAGATCAAGACGACTTATGCATGGCTGGGAGGGTTTTGTAAGAGAAATTAACTAACACTTAATATTCCTCACACCTAGAAAAAATTTGATTTTTTGTCTAGTTTAGTAACAACGAAACGCCGCACCCATTTTCCCCGAGCACAGCACCCATTTTCCCCGAACTCGCTACGCTTCCAGTTAGCCGCACACACTCCCGTGTTCGTTACACGTGTCAGCATGGTGAAGTATCCACTTTTGATCACACTTTAAAACAGCAAGTTCTTTTTGAATTTTAAATTTTATTCTTTATTTTTTAGAAGCAGCAATGGTGCCGGTTCTTTTAATTCTAAGTAAGGCTAAGTCTCGTCGCTGCGCTGCCCACAGACGGCGGCAGAGAGACGGCTATGTTTATGCTTAAGTGTAAAGTCTATGCTCTCTTAAGCGGGAGCGCGAGGTATATGCACATGAGGCCCGTTCGTGTTAGAATTATGCCGACGCTAGCACTTTCGGTGTGTAGTCTAAGGCATAGCGATCGCTGCATATCCGGTCCAACGTTTAAATGATTTTTGATTCTTGCATTATTCTTTTAATTCTAAGTAAGGCTAAGTCTAGTCGCTGCGCTGCCCACAGACGGCGGCAGAGAGACGGCTATGTTTACGCTTAAGTATATAGTCTATGCTCTCTTAAGCGGGAGCGCCAGGTATATGCACATGAGGCCCGTTCGTGTTAGAATTATGCCGACGCTAGCACTTTCGGTGTGTAGTCTAAGGCATAGCGATCGCTTCATATTTCGGGCACTTGGGTTTATGAACGGGACATTTTGATTATGTAAACACTGCAACAAAGTGTTACAGTGTGTACCCTTTAAGTACTCTTGGTACAGTGGGTATTCAATATGTGTGCATACTACATCTCCCTCCCGTTGAAAAATAACGCAGTAAAGTTATTTTCTAGTCATAATCGTTTAAAATATAACATTTTGGAAAATTTAAAAATGTTTTAATTATTTATTATTTGTTGTTGGTTTTTATTTATTGTTTTTTATTAATATTGTGTTTTTTTTAAATGGAATCTAAAAGAATTGGGATTGGTTTTATTTTTTAGATAAGTATATATTATTAGAACTTATTTGGTTGATCAGACCATTGCTATTTATTTAGTTGAAAATTATGAATTCTGGGCGGAACCCACAGAGATGGGCCGGAATTACACAAACCGTGCCGGGCTCAGTGATCACGATGGGTGATGTTTCCTCGAAGCTCGTCGGAACGCAAATGACCGGTCTGGGGCTATGTCTCCGCTTATATAGGCGCCGGTTAGTGTTTGTTGGTTTTTATTTATTTGTTTTTTATTAATATTGTGTTTTTTTTAAATGGAATCTGAAAGAATTGGGATTGGTTTTATTTTTTAGATTAGTATATATTATTAGAACTTATTTGGTTGATCAGACGATTGCTATTTATTTAGTTGAACATTATGAATTCTGGGAGGAACCCACTGAGATGGGCCGGAATTACACAAACCATGCCGGGCTCAGTGATCACGATGGGTGATGTTTCCTCGAAGCTCGTCGGAACGCAAGTGACCGGTCTGGGGCTACGTCTTTGCTTATATAGGCGCCGGTTAGTGTTAGTACCAGATCGGCCGATGACGATAATCCCGCTTTGGGTAATCGGGTTATTGGGCGATGATTATCGGCGATCGACAACTTCGTCAAATACAAGTAAAAGTGACCAGGTGCTGTTGGCTTTGGGCGCGCATTTGAATAATGTCGTTGTACTTAGTTTTAAGAGTTGTTGTGACGGTGGGCCCTCGCAATATTGAATAGAACTTATTTAATTCATCATACCATTGATATTTATTTAGTTTAAAAATTTGAATAAAAATTGTTCAATCTATCTTTATGAACTGTTTGTTTTTTATTGTATTATTTGGAATTAATATGTTATCTTTTTCTTCTATGCTTTAAACCTTGTAAAGTCCAGTATATATAAAGTCTAGCTTACGTCCTGTTTCATTTTTCAATAAAACCTGATCTCCTATCTTTAAATCAAAATCTAAAGTATTTTTGTCGTAGCTAATTTTTTGTTTTTGCTTTTGGCTTTCCAACATTAATCTAGCTCTCTTAAATGCTTGTTCTAGTCTAAACTGAGATTCTTTAGCATAGTCTTCTATATTATATAGGGGTTTTATCTTATGAGAAGGTAAATTTATAGTTTTACCAAAAACTAACTCTTATGGGCAATAGTCATGTGCCATATAGGGGGTCGTATTAAATAAATTAACGAAGTATCGTAGCCACACATCCAAATTTGTTTCGTCAACTGATATGTATGATCTGATAAACTCATTAAATGTTCTATGGCTTTGCTACACGGTACCAACAGTCTGATCTCGATGTGCGGTAGAAGTTATGTTTTTGATATTCAAATTTTTGCAGAATTCTTCTATTATTGAATTTGTATATTGTGTATATATGTCCGTAATGAACGTTTTCATTGGACCGCACTTCAAAATAAAATCTTCAGATATAGCTTTTGGGCTTCTATTCGGTATTGGTATTGCTACAATATATTTTGATAAATCGCAGATTGGAGTTACTGCATGTTCATTTCCTTGTTCAGATTTGGGTAGTGGACCGATCGTATCAACAATTACCCTGTCGAAAGCCATTTGTGGAGTTTCGGTGATAGTCTCATATACTTTGATGTATCTCTGGTCATGTTTTTCCAATAATAATACCTTTTTAATTTTGCTAATATCTAGCATTGCCTGTACCTCCTTGTATTTGATCGTCATGGAATGTAAACAGTATTGCTTCTTATTTGATATTTGGGTCACCGGCTTGAGTAGCGCTACTTTTAGAGATTGTAATATTTTATTGCCCGGTATTTTGAAAGATTCCATTGAGATGGTGTCAAAGATCTTTTCGCTCGGTGCCACTTTGAGTTGGCTGACATTTAGTATACCAGCTTGCTTTTCAAGCCTTTGAAAGAACTGACCTAAGTCGATAATTCCATTGGTGTACATATCGCCAACGTCATGCTTTAGTAAGCAATGTGAATTCGTTAATCGGAAGGTCACTACTTTACAATAACTTCGTATACGTTGGGCTGAGAAGCTTCATTTAGAGTTTGCCTAGGCAAATCTATATTTTCTTGTTCTGTATACTTTGGTTTCTTGTAGTGACTTTCAGAATTTTATTATTCGTTTGAATATTTTTTAAGTCAGTTATTTGAGATAATGCGTCTGCAATGTTGTTGTCCTTTCCCTTAAGATATTAATCAGTAATATAAGGTCTAAAGTGTTTAACTGCCCAATGTATAGCTGCTAATTCGAGTTCTGTCGTGTTTTTATTAATTTCTCCTTTTGTGAATGAACGTGATGCGTATGCTACTGGTAGATGCTTGTTTACTTGCATCCGTTGTTATGCAAAATTCTTTATTAAAGTCGGGATACTGTAATAATGCTGGTTTCATCAGTTGTATTTTTAGGTACTCGAAGGCTTTTTGACATTGATCTGTCTACTCGAATATTACATTCTTTTTCATAATCGGGTTATGTGTCGTGAAAAATAGGAAAAATTTTAATGAATCTTCTGTAATAATTGCAGAATGCAACAAACCTTCTAGCGCTATCTGCGTCCGTTGGGACTGGGTATTTTTTTATGACCTCATATTTCTTGTTGTCTGGTAGAATTCCTTTGTCAGTACAAGTAGCTACAGCTAATGCATTCGGCCTTTAATTTTATTGGGGTTGAAAAGGGATTCAGTCATGCCATGGGTTTCACCGAAATGTTCAGTGTGTATGGTTCTGTATCCCAAGATTTCGGTCACCAAAAACACAGGTACTTTTCCCTATACCTAAAAAATAGCCTTTGTATGCACATAGATAGGATACGGAATTTCTAATTTTAACTAGGAACTGTCCTGACGGCTGAGAGGCAGAGAAAGAGAGAAAGTCGCTCTTAGAAACATTTGACTAGCTCAACTAGATACTAAATTATTTTGATAACATGTATGTTAATAATTTTAAGTCAGGGCGCCTTAAATTAAAAGACCGTATTTTAATTATATATTATAATTATATATTATTCTTAAACAATTTAAACTGTCTAAATAAAAATTTAAAGTATATATTATTCATAAAAATTAACTGACAATTTTAAATTATTATCATTTTCTTACATAGTTAAAATTATTAAGAAAAAATGTTGTTTGTTATTTATCATATTTTTAAATCAACTCCCGCGCTCAACCGGTACAAATACAGCGCCTGCGCTACCGGATTAAATGTTATGTAATGTAAAACAAAAATTCCAGGCTGTTACTTAACATATTTTAAAATCAGCTCCTGATCTCAACAGAATCAAAAACAGCCCCAGAGGTTAACCTGTTCATACGACTATTTTACATTCCAGAATTTTACATTAGTTCACTTTTTTCGCCGCCAGGGGGCGACAATGAGAGTAAGGATATATGCAACCCGCCAAACGGCCAAAGCGCCATCTATGTCTCAGTATGCGCGCCCTAGCTCGTAAACCGTCATCTAAGAGTCATTTATTTTGGGTTGCGTCTTGACTATATGTTGTATTCGCCTTATTTGGCATAAAATTTTATAGGATTTTATAAAAGCATTTTTATTTTATGGATATGGGTAATTAATTCCTCCCGTTTTATACTAAGGCTCTTTGTAAGCGACGAAATCTAGTGTTCGTCCTAAATATTCATTTTCATTTATAATTGATTTTACGAAAACTCCTGGAATTTTTGATAATACAATTCCTTTTTGTTTTCTTGAGCACTGAATCATTGGAGACCGTGCTCTGCCCCAGCAGTGGAGGGTAGACCGTGTAGCGGTGCACGACGGGTCCGATAACAAGGTTCGCGTGGCGGACGTCAGGACGCAGGAGGAGAGTATCGGCGAGCAGTCCACCGACTGGCCCTGTTGCCCGTTCTGGGCTGACGGACGTCGTCCCTTCACAGCGGGCGGTGTTTGCCTACTTTGCGCTTCTTATTGAAGTCGCTAGTTATAGGGCGAAAGCGGGAGCCAATAAAGCTTTTGTCCGTTCGCTCTTGCGAGTTCGGTCCGTCTCTCGCCACCTCAGCATAAGTTAGGTTCTAAGAAAATTGTTGGAATATTACATTTAGAAATCATTTGAACTTTATAGTAACCACTCCCTTTCGTAGTCGCATAGTCGCACAAATTTTCCACAAGTCGCAAATAAATTGTCCGAATCCTAATGCAGTAACAAGTTTCGCGTTTGTTAATACAAAATAGTATTAAGTGTCCATATTCCATACTAAAGCTTTTTGTAAGCGACGAAATCCAGTGTTCGTCCTAAATATTCATTTTCATTTATAACTGATTTTACGGAAACTCCTGGAATTGTTGATAATACAATTCCTTTTTGTGTTCTTGAGCAATGAATCCTTGGTGAAAAATCTAACCTGAATAAATCAATGAACCTGTATTTGAGCTCTAATATGCTCCTCGGGGTCGTTGAGACCAATTGTAATATTCTATGTCGAATTTGGGTCATTCCTATAGACCTTTGTAATAGTTCCTAGAGTGTTCATTTTTAGTTATTTAAAAAATAAATAAGAAGCATATTGGGAATTATTTTAAGTTGAACGAATATGTTAATATTTTTTTTTTATTTTGAGTAATGCCAATAATGCACTTATTGTGCGATTTTTTTTCAAATTCCATTTTGGCTGTTTTATAATTTATTCCAATCATATGTTGTGTTTTTCTCAATTCATAATTAATGTGCCATGTATATTGGCTCATAAAAAATATGATTAAATTGTTTTTTTTTTTATGAATTGAATTTTTGAATTTAATTTTAGCTAATTTTGTTTAAAAATTTTAAAAGTTTGTTATTTTTTATTTTGTTTTTACATGTTTTACCTAATTTTTGGAATGGCTTTACGGGCCATACATAATAATTAGCCAGAAAGGGGTTCACGGCGGGGTGCCTCTCGCGCTTGTTGAGTTCTCTGCTGCTGTTGTCCCGATCCTATGTGCTCAGGCAGGGTCGGTGCCGGTCCTTTCACTGGTCTTCTTCATGCATGTGTATTTGCATGCTGCGGTGTCTAGTGGTCCAGGGCAATCGTCAGACGTCAGGTTTCTTCGGCAAAGGCTTTGGAGATGGTGATTTATTAGTTATTTTTTCATTTATTACTTTGCGGTATTTAACTTGCGTAGCTGGAGGCATTCTTTTAAAAATCAAGTAAAGCAGTTAATTGTTTTGCTGTTGCCCATGTGGGCGGCGTATTTGTGTATTATAGCCACATAATGTGAGCTATTCTTTTATTTATCTTGTTTTTCTGGCCTCAGCATTTGCCCATTACTCGCATTCTACTCACTCAGACTTTGATTTTTTCACCCTATTTGCAAATTTCCCGCGTTGGTGTAAGTGGCGGATTGCCTCTCACACTTGTTGAGTGTTGACGGACTGCCACTTCCTACTTGACACTTTTCCCGCGTTGGCGTAAGGGGTGGATTTCCCTTTCCTCTTCTCTCTTTTCTCCTATGATTCAGGTTCTTCAGGACCATGTCATGGTCGCCATAAAGTATCCACTTTGACTACAATTGAAACATCAAGTTTTTAAATTAACTTTGTTTTGTAGGAGCAACAAAGTGTTATAGTGTGTACCCTTAAGTACTCTTGGTACAGTGGGTATTCAATATGTGTGCATACTACATCTCCCTCCTTTTGAAAAATAACGTAATAAAATGAAGTTATTTTCTAGTCATTATGTTTAATTGTTTAAAATATAATATTTTGGAAAATTTAAAAATGTTTTAATTATTTACTATTATTATTATTATTATTATTATTATTATTATTATTATTATTATTATTATTATTATTATTATTATTATTATTATTATTTCAAGAAGCTTTCGTAAATTGTCTATTTCATTGGTAAATTTTTCAGCAGTTTTTCCTTTCCGCTTTGTTTTAGTCATTTTAGCCTTTAGTACATCGGATGTTTCACCGACGACATTGGCTTCCAGCTTCGCCATTATTGCCGTAATAGTAGTTTCATTTTGCACCTTGTATAAGGTTGAGCCTACTATTATCGACTTAATTACTTTCATAGCCAGGTGTTCAAATGGTCCTTTTGTTAAGTCAACCAATTTGACTGCTGTTATGAGTCTTCGTAAAATCAATTTTTGGCCACTGAATTCGGGTTGATAAATCGTTTATGAAAGCCCGTTGGGCAATGCTTTTGTCTGCCATTATGGTAGGCTTAGATTCTATTATTTCCAGGTCTGAATCTTTAGTATCCTCTTCCTGTGTTTTTGGTATTTTTAATACCGCAGGGATTTTTAGATCGTGTAGATCGGTTTCTTCTAACTTAGTTTTTTCCTCTGCCTCAGAGTCTGAGCTTTCTAGTGTGTCTGACTCAGTTGGTTCAGGGTTATTTGATTCAGGTTCTTCACTATCTATTGTCAGAGTGTTATTTAAAATTGTTGTTATAGTTATATCAAATGTATACCTCTCTCTGACTGTTAATAAGTTCGAACGTAACTTGATCCACAAGTATTCTTAAATGTTTTCTAATTGTATCTTGTTGTATTCGCCTTATTTGGCTTAAAATTTTATAGGATTTTATAAAGCATTTTTATTTTATGGATATGGGTAATTAATTCCTCCCGTTTTATACTAAGGCTCTTTGTAAGCGACGAAATCTAGTGTTCGTCCTAAATATTCATTTTCATTTATAATTGATTTTACGAAAACTCCTGGAATTTTTGATAATACAATTCCTTTTTGTTTTCTTGAGCACTGAATCATTGGTGAAAAATCTAGCCTGAATAAATCAATGCACCTGTATTCGAGCTCTAGAATTCTATGTCGAAAATTTGGGTCATTCCTATAGACATTTGTAATAGCTTCTAGAGTGTTCATTTTTGGTTATTTAAAAAATAACAATGTTATTGGGAGTTATTGTAAGTTTATTGAATAAGTTAATATATTTTCTTTTTTAAATTTTGATTAATGCCTATAATGATCACAATTATGATGGGCAAGTTTTAAATTTTGTCCAAGTCGTTTGCTTGACTTTGGAATCTTTTGAGTAGGCACTTATTGTATTTTTTTTTGAGTTGAATTTTTTTTTTAATTTAATTTTTTTATTAATTTTGTTTTAAAAAATTTTAGAAATTTGTAATTTTGTTTTTACATGTTCTACCAAATTTTTCCTTTGGCTTTACGGGCCATACTTCTAACTGGGCAGAAAGGGTTCCGCTCTGTTTTACAAAACTTATATTATATTTTTAAAAAATTTGCATCGAAGTGCATTTAAAAAAAAATTATGCATCGCAGTGCCAATGGTATTAAAATGTTTTTTTTTTCGGTGTTCCCGCGTCAGCTGGTCCTCTCTGGTTGGCTTCGCTGACGCTCCTTCGAAGGCGCAAGGGGCGGTGTGCCTCTCGCGCTTGTTGAGTTCTCTGCTGCTGTTGTCCCGAGCCTATGAGCTCAGGCGGGGCCGGTGCCGGTCTTCGCACTGGTCTTCTTCATGCATGTGTATTTGCATGCTGCGGTGTCTAGTGGTCCAGGGCAGTCGTTCGGGCAAACGTCAGGTTTCTTCAGCTAAGGCTTTGGAGATGGTGGTTTATTAATTATATTTTCATTTATTACTTTAATATTATTTTTTCTTTTAAAAATCAAGCTCAGCAGTTAATATTTCTGCTTTTGCCCATGTTGGCGGCGTATTTGTGTATAATAGCCACTTAATGTGAGCTATTCTTATATTTATTTTGTTTTTCTGGCCTCCGCGTTTTCCCATTACTCGCACTCTACTCACTCAGAATTTTGATTTTTGCATCTATTTGCCAATTTCCCGCGTTGGTGTAAGGGGCGGTTTGCCTCTCACACTTGTCGGATGTTGACGGACTGCCACATATTCCTGTTTGCCACTTTTCTCGGCAATGGCCCGCTTCTTTTCCCGGTAATGGACAGCTTCTTTTCTCCTATAATTCACACTTTAATACATCAAGTTTTTTTTGAATTTTGTAAGTTTGATTCTATATTTTTTAGAAGCATCAATGTTTTCTGATTCTTACATTATTCATTTAATTCTAAGTCTCGTCACTGCGCTGCCAACAGGCGGCGGCAGAGAGACGGCTATGGATATGCTTAAGTATATTGGCTATGTTCTCAAAAGCGGGAGCGCGAGGAATATGCATATGATGCGAAGAGATGGGCCGGAACTACGCAAACCGTGCCGGGCTCAGTGATCACGATGGGTGATGTTTCCTCAAAGCTCGTCGGTACGCAAGTGACCGGTCCGGGGCTATGTCTCCGCTTATATAGGCGCCGGTTAGTGTTATTACCAGATCGGACGATAACGATAATCCCGCTTTGGGTAATCGGGTTATTGGGCGATGATTATCGGCGATCGATAACTTCGTCAAATAAGTGTGACCAGGTGCTGTTGGCTTTGGGCGCGCGTTTTAATAATGTCGTTGTATTTAGTTTTAAGAGTTGTTGTGACGGTGGGTCGTCACAGTGTTGAATAGAACTTATTTATTTGATCATACCATTGCTATTTAGCTAAAAAATTTGAATGAAAATGCTTTAATCTATCTTTATTTACTGTTTGTTTTTTAATTGTATTATTTGAAATATGTTATCTTTTTCTGCAATGCTTTAAATTTTGTTAAGTCCAATATATTTAAAGTCTAGCTTATGCCCTGTTTCAGTCAGAAGCTTGCAACGCATTGAAGGAGACATCTCCGACCCTATAAAGTATATATATTCTTGATCAGCATCACTAGGAGAGTCGATCTAGCCATGTCCGTCTGTCCGTCTGTCCGTCCGTTTCTACGCAAACTAGTCTCTCAGTTTTAAAGCTATCTGCATGAAACTTTCCCAAAAGTTGTCTTTCTATTACAGGTGTATATAAGTCGGAACGAGCCAAATCGGACGACTATAGCATATAGCTCCCATAGGAACAATCGGAAAAATAAATTTAAAAAATTATTTTTTTTTTATTTTTTAATTTTTTTTTTAGTTCTTCGACCATTACTATGGTTAATTATTTCAGAATTACGATTTTATAGCTCCCATAGGAACAATCATAAAAATAAATAAAAAAATTATAACTTAGGTGTTTTTTAATTTTTAATCAAAATCGGAAGACTATATCATATAGCTCCCATAGGAATAATCATAAAAATAAATACAAAAAAATTAAAAAAAAATTTTAAATTTTTTTTTAGTGCTTCGAGATATAGTATTGGTTAAATATTTCAGAGTTACGGTTTAAATTTCATCAAAATCGGACGACTATAGCATTTAGCTCCCATAGGAACAATCGTATAGCTGGCATAGGATTTATCGAATAATTAAGCTGAAAATCATCATAGCTTCAATGTTTTTAATCATACAAGCAAGTAAATCATAATTTTAACGTTTCCAAGAGTATTTAGTTTTTGAAATAGCTGCAAGGGTATATGAACTTCGGGACGCCGAAGTTTGCTTGCTTTCTTCTTTTTCAATAAAACCTGATCTCCTATTTTTAAATCAAAATCTAAAGTATTTTTGTCATAGCTAGTTTATTGTTTTTGCTTATGAGCTTCTCTCTTAAATGCTGAGCTGCTCTCTTAAATGCTTTTTCTACAGTCTGATAATGATGTGCGGTAGAAGTTATGTTTTTGATATTCAAATTTTTGCATAATTCTTCTATTATTGAATTTTTATATTCTGTTCCCATGTCCGTAATGAACGTCTTCATTGGACCGTACTTCAAAATAAAATCTTCAAATATAGCTTTTGCTACTGTATTTGCACTTTTATTCGGTATTGGTATTGCTACAAGATATTTTGTTTAAATCACAGATTGGAGTTACTGCATATTCATTTCCTTGTTCAGATTTGGGTAGTGAACCGATCGTATCCACAATTACCCCGTCGAAAGCCATTTGTGGCGTTTCGGTGATAGTCAATAGGGTCCTTGTGTGTTTCGTTGTTCTTGATTTTTGGAATTTGAGGCATTATCGTATATACTTTGATATATCTCTGGTCATGTTTTTCCAATAATAATACCTTTTTAGTTTTGCTAATGTTCTAGCTTCGCCTGTACCTCCTTGTATTTGATCGTCATGGAATATAAACAGAATTGCTTCTTTCTCTTAATCATTATTTGATACTTGGGTCACCGGCTTGAGTAGCGCTACTCTTAGAGATTGTAATATTTTATTGCCCGGTATTTTGAAAGATTCCATTGAGATGGTGTCAAAGATCTTTTCGCTCGGTGCCACTTTGAGGTGGCTGACATTTAGTATACCAGCTTGCTTTTCAAGCCTTTGAAAGAACTGACCTAAGTCGATAATTCCATTGGTGTACATATCGCTAACGTCATGCTTTAGTAAGCAAAGTGAGTTCGTTAATCGCAAGGTCACTACTTTACAATGACTTCGTATACGTTGGGCTGAGAAACTTCATTTAGAGTTTGCCTAGGCAAATCTATATTTTCTTGTTCTGTATACTTTGGTTTCTTGTAGTGACTTTCAGAATTTTATTATTCGTTTGAATATTTTTAAAGTCAGTTATCGTTATTCGAGATAATGCGTCTGCAATGTTGTTGTCCTTTCCCTTAAGATATTAATCAGTAATATAAGGTCTAAAGTGTTTAACTGCCCAATGTATAGCTGCTAATTCGAGTTCTGTCGTGTTTTTATTAATTTCTCCTTTTGTGAATGAACGTGATGCGTATGCTACTGGTAGATGCTTGTTTACTTGCATCCGTTGTTATGCAAAATTCTTTATTAAAGTCGGGATACTGTAATAATGTTGGTTTCATCAGTTGTATTTTTAGGTACTCGAAGGCTTTTTGACATTGATCTGTCCACTCGAATATTACATTCTTTTTCATAATCGGGTTATGTGTCGTGAAAAATAGGAAAAATTTTTAATGAATCTTCTGTAATAATTGCAGAATGCAACAAACCTTCTAGCGCTATCTGCGTCCGTTGGGACTGGGTATTTTTTATGACCTCATATTTCTTGTTGTCTGGTAGAATTCCTTTGTCAGTACAAGTAGCTACAACTAATGCATTCGGCCTTTAATTTTATTGGGGTTGAAAAGGGATTCAGTCATGCCATGGGTTTCACCGAAATGTTCAGTGTGTATGGTTCTGTATCCCAAGATTTCGGTCACCAAAAACACAGGTACTTTTCCCTATACCTAAAAAATAGCCTTTGTATACACATAGATAGGATAACGGAATTTCTAATTTTAACTAGGAACTGTCCTGACGGCTGAGAGGCAGAGAAAGAGAGAAAGTCTCTCTTAGAAACATTTGACTAGCTCAACTAGATACTAAATTATTTTGATAACATGTATGTTAATAATTTTAAGTCAGGGCGCCTTAAATTAAAAGACCGTAATTATATATTATATTTATTAATTATATATTTTAATTATATATTATAATTATATATTATTCTTAAACAATTTAAACTGTCTAAATAAAAATTTAAAGTATATATTATTCATAAAAATTAACTGACAATATACCAGCTTGCTTTTCAAGCCTTTGAAAGAACTGACCTAAGTCGATAATTCCATTGGTGTACATATCGCTAACGTCATGCTTTAGTAAGCAAAGTGAGTTCGTTAATCGCAAGGTCACTACTTTACAATGACTTCGTATACGTTGGGCTGAGAAACTTCATTTAGAGTTTGCCTAGGCAAATCTATATTTTCTTGTTCTGTATACTTTGGTTTCTTGTAGTGACTTCAGAATTTTATTATTCGTTTGAATATTTTTAAAGTCAGTTATCGTTATTCGAGATAATGCGTCTGCAATGTTGTTGTCCTTTCCCTTAAGATATTAATCAGTAATATAAGGTCTAAAGTGTTTAACTGCCCAATGTATAGCTGCTAATTCGAGTTCTGTCGTGTTTTTATTAATTTCTCCTTTTGTGAATGAACGTGATGCGTATGCTACTGGTAGATGCTTGTTTACTTGCATCCGTTGTTATGCAAAATTCTTTATTAAAGTCGGGATACTGTAATAATGTTGGTTTCATCAGTTGTATTTTTAGGTACTCGAAGGCTTTTTGACATTGATCTGTCCACTCGAATATTACATTCTTTTTCATAATCGGGTTATGTGTCGTGAAAATAGGAAAAATTTTTAATGAATCTTCTGTAATAATTGCAGAATGCAACAAACCTTCTAGCGCTATCTGCGTCCGTTGGGACTGGGTATTTTTTATGACCTCATATTTCTTGTTGTCTGGTAGAATTCCTTTGTCAGTACAAGTAGCTACAACTAATGCATTCGGCCTTTAATTTTATTGGGGTTGAAAAGGGATTCAGTCATGCCATGGGTTTCACCCAAATGTTCAGTGTGTATGGTTCTGTATCCCAAGATTTCGGTCACCAAAAACACAGGTACTTTTCCCTATACCTAAAAAATAGCCTTTGTATACACATAGATAGGATAACGGAATTTCTAATTTTAACTAGGAACTGTCCTGACGGCTGAGAGGCAGAGAAAGAGAGAAAAATTGTTGGAATATTACATTTAGAAATCATTTGAACTTTATAGTAACCACTCCCTTTCGTAGTCGCATAGTCGCACAAATTTTCCACAAGTCGCAAATAAATTGTCCGAATCCTAATGCAGTAGCAAGTTTCGCGTTTGTTAATACAAAATAGTATTAAGTGTCCATATTCCATACTAAAGCTTTTTGTAAGCGACGAAATCCAGTGTTCGTCCTAAATATTCATTTTCTTTTATAACTGATTTTACGAAAACTCCTGGAATTGTTGATAATACAATTCCTTTTTGTGTTCTTGATCAATGAATCATGGGTAAAAAATCTAACCTGAGTAAATCAATGAACCTGTATTAGAGCTCTAATATGCTCCTCGGGGTCGTTGAGACCAATTGTAAAATTCTATGTCGAAAATTTGGGTCAACTCCAGGCCCCTCGGAGCTCTAAGCAGCGACCCGAACGATGGCGAAGCCCATACTCCCGGTCATCTGCTCATCGGTGGCCCTCTTTTGGCCCCACCATCAGCGGCGCTCCCGGACCAGATCAGTCTGACCTGCTTGCGACGATGGCGAGGTGCCTCGTCTCTGAGGCACAGGTTTTGGCAGCGATGGTCCCGGGAGTACATGTCCAGCCTCCAGCAGCGGTCCAAGTGACACCAGGGAGAGCCCAACATCATCGTGGGAGCGCACGTCGTCGTCGCCGAAGACAACCTTCTGCCCCAGCAGTGGAGGGTTGAGCGGTGCATGCCGGCACCGATAACAAGGTTCGCATTGCGGACGTCAGGGCGCAGGAGGGGGAGTATCGGCAAGCAGTCCGCCGACTGGCCCTGTTACCCGTTCTGGGCTGATGGACGTCGTCCCTTCAGAGGGGGCGGTGTTTGCGCACTTGGCGCTTTTATTTGAAGTCTCTAGTTATAGGCCGAGAGCGGGAGCCAATAAAGCTTTCGTCCCTTAGCTCTTGCGAGCTCGGTCCGTCTCTCGCCACCTCAGCATAAGTTAGGTTCTAAGAAAATTGTTGGAATATTACATTTAGAAATCATTTGAACTTTATAGTAACCACTCCCTTTCGTAGTCGCATAGTCGCACAAATTTTCCACAAGTCGCAAATAAATTGTCCGAATCCTAATGCAGTAGCAAGTTTCGCGTTTGTTAATACAAAATAGTATTAAGTGTCCATATTCCATACTAAAGCTTTTTGTAAGCGACGAAATCCAGTGTTCGTCCTAAATATTCATTTTCATTTATAACTGATTTTACGGAAACTCCTGGAATTGTTGATAATACAATTCCTTTTTGTGTTCTTGAGCAATGAATCATTGGTGAAAAATCTAACCTGAATAAATCAATGAACCTGTATTTGAGCTCTAATATGCTCCTCGGGGTCGTTGAGACCAATTGTAATATTCTATGTCGAATTTGGGTCATTCCTATAGACCTTTGTAATAGTTCCTAGGGTGTTCATTTTTAGTTATTTAAAAAAATAAATAAGAAGCATATTAGGAATTATTTTAAGTTGAACGAAAATGTTAATATTTTTTTTTATTTTGAGTAATGCCAATAATGCACTTATTGTGCATAAGTTAGGTTCTAAGAAAACTATTGGAATATTAAATTTAGAAATCATTTGAGCTTCATAGTAACCACTCCCTTTCGTCGTCGCATAGTCGCACAAATTTTAAACAAGTCGCAAATAAATTATCTTGAATCCTAATGCAGTCACAAGTTTCGGAATCCTAATGCAGTAACAAGTTTCGCGTTTGTTAATACAAAATAGTATTAAGTGTCCATATTCCATACTAAAGCTTTTTGTAAGCGACGAAATCCAGTGTTCGTCCTAAATATTCATTTTCATTTATAACTGATTTTACGGAAACTCCTGGAATTGTTGATAATACAATTCCTTTTTGTGTTCTTGAGCAATGAATCCTTGGTGAAAAATCTAACCTGAATAAATCAATGAACCTGTATTTGAGCTCTAATATGCTCCTCGGGGTCGTTGAGACCAATGTAATATTCTATGTCGAATTTGGGTCATTCCTATAGACCTTTGTAATAGTTCCTAGAGTGTTCATTTTTAGTTATTTAAAAAAAAATAAGAAGCATATTGGGAATATGTTAATATTTTTTTTTTTATTTTCAGTAATGCCAATAATGCACTTATTGTGCGAATTATTTTCAAAATCCCCTTTGGCTGTTTTATAATTTATTCCAATTATATGTGGTGTTTTCTTCAATTTATAATTAATGTGCCATGTATATTGGCTCATGAAAAAAATTATTAATTGTTTTTTTTTTGAATTGAATTTTTGAATTTAATTTTAGCTAATTTTGTTTAAAAATTTTAAAAATTTGTTATTTTATATTTTGTATTTTTAGTATGGCTTTACGAGCCATACATAATAACTGGCCAGAAAGGGGTCCGCTCAGTTTTACCAAATAATTATATTATATTATTAAAAAAATATGCATTGCAGTGCATTTAAAAAAAATTATTCATCGCAGTCCAATTGGTATTAAAATATTTCTCCGGTGTTCCCCGCGTCAATGGTCGTCGCCGGCTTGGCTTCGCTGACGCTCCTTCGAAGGCGCATGGGACGGGGTGCCTCTCGAGCTCGTTGATTTCTCTGCTGCTGTTGTCCCGAGCCTATGAGCTCAGGCGGGGCCGGTGCCGGTCTTCGCACTGGTCTTCTTTATGCATGTGGCAGTCCAGGGCAGTCGTTCGGGCAGACTTCAGGTTTCTTCGGCTAAGGCTTTGGAGATGGTGTTTTATTAGTTATATTTCATTTATACATTAATATTATTTTTTCTTTTAAAAAATCAAGCTGAGCAGTTAATTTTTCTACTTTTGCCCATGTTGGCGGCGTATTTGTGTATAATAGCCACTTAATGTGAGCTATTCTTTATATATTTTGTTTTTCTGGCCTCCGCGTTTGCCCATTACTGGCACTCTACTCACTCAGAAATTTGATTTTGCATCTATTTGCCAATTTCCCGCGTTGGTGTAAGGGGCGGATTGCCTCTCACACTTGTCATATGTTGACGGACTGCCACATATTCCTGTTTGCCACTTTTCTCGGCAATGGCCCGCTTCTTTTCCCGGTAATGGACAGCTTCTTTTCTCCTATAGTTCAAACTTTAAAACATCAAGTTTTTTTTGAATTTTGTAAGTTTGATTCTATATTTTTAGAAGCATCAATGTTTTCTGATTCTTACATTATTCATTTAATTCTAAGTCTCGTCACTGCGCTGCCAAAAGGCGGCGGCAGAGAGACGGCTATGGATATGCTTAAGTATATTGGCTATGTTCTCAAAAGCGGGAGCGCGAGGAATATGCATATGATGCGAAGAGATGGGCCGGAACTACGCAAACCGTGCCGGGGCTATGTCTCCGCTTATATAGGCGCCGGTTAGTGTTGGTACCAGATCGGACGATAATCGGGTTATTGGGCGATGATTATCGGCGATCGATAACTTCGTCAAATAAGTGTGACCAGGTGCTGTTGGCTTTGGGCGCGCGTTTTAATAATGTCGTTGTATTTAGTTTTAAGAGTTGTTGTGACGGTGGGTCGTCACAGTGTTGAATAGAACTTATTTATTTGATCATACCATTGCTATTTAGCTAAAAAATTTGAATGAAAATGCTTTAATCTATCTTTATTACTGTTTGTTTTTTAATTGTATTATTTGAAATTAATATGTTATCTTTTTCTTCTATGCTTTAAACCTTGTTAAGTCCAGTATATTTAAAGTCTAGCTTATTCCCTGTTTCATTTTTCAATAAAACCTGATCTCTTATTTTTAAATCAAAATCTAAAGTATTTTTGTCGTAGCTAATTTTTTGTTTTTGCTTTTGGGAATCTAATATTAATCTAGCTCTCTTAAATGCTTGTTCTAGTCCAAACTGAGATTCCTTAGCATATTATTCTATATTATATAGGGGTTTTATCTTATGTGTCGATAAATTTGAAGTCTTACCAAAAACTAACTCTTATGGGCAATAGTCATGTGACATAGAGGGGGTTTTATTAAAACAATATACGAAGTATTTTAGCCATACATCCCAATCTGTTTTGTCAACTGAGATGTATGATCATGAATTCATTAAATGTTCTGTGGCTTTGCTCCACGGTACCTACAGTCTGATGGTTATGTGCGGTAGAAGTTATGTTTTTGATATTCTAATTGTGTCCAATGGTGTCAAAGATCTTTTCGCTTGGTGCCACTTTGAGTTGGTTGATATTTAGTATACCAGCTTGCTTTTCAAGCCCTTGAAAGAACTGACCTAAGTTGGGAATTCCATTGGTGTAAATATCGCTAACGTCAATTCTTGCTATAACTTTCTTCCCATGCTTTAGTAAGCAAAGTGAATACGTTAACCGTCACAGGTTCCTGCGCAGGAATTTTTCTGTTTACTTTGGTTTCTGGTAGTGACTTTCAGAATTTTATTATTCGTTTGAATATTTTTTAAGTCCGTAATGCTTATTTGAGATAATGCGTCTGCAATGTGATTGTCCTCTCACTTAAGATATTCAACAGTAAAATCGTATTCCTCTAAGTCAAGTCTCATTCTGGTTAATTTTGAATTTGGGTTAGTCATTGAAAATAGATATGTTAGTGGTCTGTGGTCTGTTTGTGAAGTGTTTTCCGTATATATAGGGTGTTTAACTGCCCAATGTATAGCTGCTAATTCTTGTTCTGTCGTGTTTTTATTAATTTCTCCATTATGTCCTTGTGAACGGCTCCGCATGCTTGTTTACTTGCATAATTCTTTAAAAAGTCGGGATACTGTTATAATGTTGGTTTCATCAGTTGTATTTTTAGGTACTCGAAGGCTTTTTGACATTTTTTGACATTGATCTGTCCACTCGAATTTTAAATTCTTTTTGCATAGTCTCGTTATGTATCGTGAAAAATCGGAAAAATGTTTAAAATTCTTCTTAAAATCTTCTGTAATAATTGCAGAATGCAACAAATTTTCTAGCGCTATCTGCGTCCGTTGGGACTGGGTATGTTTCTATGACTTTATATTTCTTGTTGTCAGGTAAAATACCTTTGTCAGTACACTTATGTCCAAGAAAGGTCACTTCTTGTCTGACAATTGAGCACTATTCTGGGTGCAATATTAGGTTGTGTTTCCTGCATAAATCAAAAACGTTTGTGAGGTTTAGGTCATCCATAAAAAGGAAAGCCTGTTATGATTTGATACCTAAAAATGCAATTGTCATCATTCTTTGGAAAGAATTTGGTGCTATTTTTAAACCATAAGTAATCGCGTGAAACGATAGGAGCCATTGCTCGTGGAAAATGACGTTATAATCCGAGAGAAGCATTCTGCTCTGCCGAGTTGATCGAGAATATTGTCTATTCTTGGTAATGGGAATTTATCGGATAAGATTTTCTTATTGATTTGGCGGTAGTCAAGTACTAAACGCCATCTTTTATCGGTTGAATTGGGTAGTGACTTTTTGGGTTCAATTAAGAATGGACTGTTATATTCTGAAACTGAAGGTTCTATGATTTTATCTTTGATGCAATGGAGTTTCCAATGAATACTACGTTTTGGATTTCTTGGTTTGGTATGAATACATACATACAATTTTTCTGAGAACTTCGGACCTTGCTGGTAGAATTGTCAAATGGTTTTGAAGTGTATGATTTATTGGAGTGTTTATTGGGTGATAGAGATTGTTGGGCCTTTGTATGAGCCAATCGTTTTCTGGTTTTAAGTCTATTTGACAATTATGTTTTTTTATAAAGTCGAGGCCAATTATTCCACCACATGGAATTGGAAAATCTGTTGTTATTAAATAGAAATTATGTGGGATGGCATATTTATTTGGTGTTGGGTGTTTCCTTCACCAACACCTGATATTTCATTAATATTTGAATTTGAATTGGAATTTTCTTTTATTAATGAAATATCTGCACCAGTATCAACCAATAATGTATATAATTTCTTTGTTTGTTCATACCGGAGTAAAACAAAAGATTGAAATTAAGATTGATTGTATGAACCGTTTCTTTTTCGTTTTTTTCTATTTTAAGGGAGTTTACGAGTTTTTCGTCTTAGCTTGTACATTTCGGACATTATTATTATTATTATTATTATTATTATTATTATTATTATTATTATTATTATTATTATTATTATTATTATTATTATTATTATTATTATTATTATTATTATTATTATTATTATTATTATTATTATTATTATTATTATTATTATTATTATTATTATTATTATTATTATTATTATTATTATTATTATTATTATTATTATTATTTCTGTTTGCGTTGTTATTATTGTTGTAGTTACCGTTACTGGCTCCGCCACAGTTGTTTCCTCTGTAATTTGCGCAAGTTTGCCCTTGTGGCCGAAGTCAAAAAGATGTATCGCCAAGTGATGGTGGACGAAGCTGTCCGAAAGTTCCAGCTCATAGTATGGAGACGAGATCCTTCCGAGTCCCTAAAAATCTTTAAGTTAGCCACCGTTACATTTGGAATTTCGCCAGCACCCTGTTTAATGCGGCTAGGAGAGATGGCGCAAGCAACTCATCCAAAAGCCGCAAAGGTTATTCAGAATAAGTTTTATGTTGACGATTTGTTGAGTGGCGCCGGATGCGTTGAGGACCTGCAAAGTCTTCGAGTCCAAGTTTGTCAGGTCTGGCAAGAGGCAGGCTTTGAATTGGCAAAATTGTTTTTAAACTGCCCAAAGTTATCCGCATCTGATAGCGCTGTAATGCCACTTATGGCAGACTCAGACTTAACTAAGACCTTTGGCGTAGTTTGGTTACCGGTTAAAAATTACTTTCAATTTCGGTTGGATGACTCTTTCCTTGTCGGTGACTGCTCCACTTTTCGACCCACTTAGCCTCTTTTGTCCTTTGGTCACAAAGGCAAAGATGTTGTTGCAGGAACTGTAGCTTCGAAAATTAGATTGGGACGAGTCGCTACCGATGCTGTCGCTTTCATCGTGGCAGACGTTTAAAGCGACTCTTCTGCAGCTGCCGAAAATTAAGGTATCGCGATTCGTCAACACAGATCCACAATTCCTGTTTCAAACCAAACCCGAAGATGATTTCCGAGCAGTGTCGAAGTACCTAAACGATGCCAAAAGAATTACTACACGTACCAGCTGAAAAGTTGCAAGGGCTTACAAGTTGTCCTCAAAGGAATAGAACCCGATGTGACCCCCTCTGAAATTATAGAGGCTTTAAAAGAAAATGGTTTTTTCCGCCAAAAATGTTATAAACATTATGAACAAAAACAAGAGCTGGAGCCAGACAGCAGAACTTTGAAAAAAAACACAGTGCACCCGATCTACAAGTTGCAATACCTTCTGCACCGTAGGATCACAGTAGAAGAGCCGCACAAACGGAACGGGCCAGTGCAATGTACAAACTGCCAGGAATACGGACACACCAGGGCTTACTGCACCCTCAGGTCAGATTGTGTAGCTTGTGGAAACTGCCACGGCTCCGAACCCTGCCCTGCCAACAAGGAAGACTCTCTCACTAAAAAATGTGTAAGCTGCCAAGGAAACCACACAGCAAACTACAGAGGCTGTCCAGTCTACAAGGAGATAAAAAGTCGTATGCAAAGAGCGACAACGGCACGCCAGAACATCTTCATGAAATCACAAACGAAATTTTCTTCGCAAAAGCAGCCAGGTCATCATTTGGCCCTTCAATTACCACCAACAGCATTTCCTACGCCAGTGCTCTAAGATCAGGCACAGCTCACATAGAGCCGAAAACTGATAACATACAGCAGGCCATGGGACAGCCACAAAGTAACATGGAAACTATGATGATAACTTTGCAACAAAATATGATGGAATTTATGTCCTTCATGAAAACCACCATGCAAACTCTAATGCAAAACCAAAATATCTTGTTACAAATGCTTGCAGCTCAGCAGTCCAAATAAATTATGCCTAGCCTCCGAATAACTCTGTGGAACGCCAATGGTGTTTCACGGCATATACCTGAAATAACTCAATTTCTGAACGAAAATCACATCGACGTTATGTTGCTGGCAGAAACGCATCTCACCAGCAAACATAACTTTCGAATACGAGGATACACGTTCTACGGCACCGATCATCCAGATGGTAAAGCACATGGCGGAACCGGCATATAATATCTGCAAAATCGCTTTTGGATCTATCATCGGACCACTCACCAGTGCTAATAACTCTTCTTCAAAGCCCGGAATTAATCGAGCACCCTTGCAGGCTGACGTCGCATCGAACTAACTGGCTGAAGTGCAAAAAGTACGTAAGTTCCCACATCGAACTAACTCCAAAGCTCAACTTCAAGGAGGACATCGACTGCTATGCCAATGCACTGGAGTCTGTACTCGTCGCAGCAGCCAAAGTCTCTACACCGCAAGGAAGGGATGGGCACACACACCAACACAAAACTAACCTTGAAACCGAACAGCTTGTTTTGGAGAAACGACGTTTGAGGCGTGCTTGGCAAACCAGCAGATCGCCATCCTCAAAACATGGTCTTAAGGAAGCTGGTTGCAGACTTACCAAGGCTCTAAGGCACGAAGAAGAAAAAGCACAACGCCAGTACATTAAGAAACTTTCACCCACCAGCACCAAGCATCCCCTGTGGAGGGCCCACCCAAATCTTAGTGCGCCGGCCGAAACAGTAATTCCCGTAAGAGACTCTTCAGGCAGCTGGGCCAGAAGCGACAAAGACAGAGCCTGTACATTTGCTTTACACCTTCGAAATGTTTTTCAGCCAAACCCTGCAAATAATTCATTCACACTACCGTCGCCGTCAATTCGAGGTGGAACTGAGACGGCGCCAATTCTGTTCCAAACAAACGAAGTTGCAAAAGTCATCAGCGAGCAATTAAAAACAAAAAAGGCCCCAGGCGGTGATCTAATAACTCCTAAGATGCTAATTGAACTCCCAAACTGTGCAGTTGAGGTAATTTGTAAACTATTTAACGGGATTACACGACTTGGCTACTTCGCAAAAAAATGGAAAAAGTCGGTAGTCATAATGATCCCAAAGCCAGGAAAAGATCACACAATATCAGCCTCATATAGACCGATAAGTTTACTCTCGTATCTGTCAAAACTGCTCGAAAAATGCCTTTTGACGCGCATAATCCCATATCTGAAAGAGCAAAACACTATTCCGGCGCATCAATTTGGCTTTCGAGAAAGCCATGGAACAATAGAGCAAGTTAACAGATTTACAAAGAAATACGAACTGCATTCAAGTCTCGGGAATACTGCAGTGCGGTATTCCTTGACGTTGCGCAGGCTTTCGACCAAGTCTGGTTCGATGGCCTTATGCATAAAATCAGAACGATACTACCGGAAAACACTCACAGGATACTTGAATCGTACCTTTAAAACAGAGCCTTCGCCGTGAGATGCAACACTACAATATCCGACGATTACACGATAGAGGCTGGAGTTCCTCAAGGTAGCGCCCTTGGTCCAACTCTATTTCTCCTTTACACCGCAGATATTCCCACGAACGAGCGGCTAACTACTTCTACATTCGCAGACGATACCGCGATCTTAAGTCGGTCCAAATGCCCAATTCAGGCAACAGCACAATTAGCTGATCATCTCGTATAAAAATAAATGCGCAAAAGTGTAAACACATAACGTTTACTCTTAACAGACAAACGTGTCCCCCGCTAACTCTGAATAACACGCCACTTCCACAAGCTGACGATGTAACGTACCTTGGCGTCCACCTTGACAGAAGACTTACATGGCGGAGACATATCGAAGCTAAGAAAATTCATTTAAAACTAAATCCAATAACCTCCATTGGCTCATAAATGCTTGCTCCCCCCTCTGCCTGGACTTCAAGGTTCTGCTCTACAATTCAACACTTAAGCCAGTCTGGACTTACGGCTCCCAATTGGGGGGAAACGCGAGCAGCAGTAACATCGACATTATCCAGCGAGCACAATCAAAAATCCTGAGAACTATTACTGGGGCACCTTGGTATGTTCGGAACGACAACATCCACAGAGAAATTGGCATTCTACCCGAAAGAGATGAAATTTCAAAACAAAAGGCGTCCTACCACACCGAGCTAACTTCTCATCCAAACCAGCTCGCCAGGGGCCTAGCCAGGGTTTCCAATCGGACCCGATTGCAACGAAATGACCTTCCAGCTCAGCAATAGTTATTAGAGCCCTTACATCCCGCGTCAGTCAACTTGACTGTCAGATATAGCTTTTTAATTTAAGATTTTATATACTTATTGTTAGTCTCAATTCAGAGAAGATTCAATAAATAAAATGCATATGGAAAAAAAAAAATACATGGTTTCGCTGACGCTTCCATGCGAGCTTATGGAGCGTGCATATACGTTCTTACTCAAACTGCTGAAAGTGTCGTAATTGACCGCTGATTCGAAAGTAGCTCCCCTCAAGACAAAAACTTTGCCTCGCCTTGAGCTGTGTGCAGCTCACCTTTTAGCAGATCTCTATAATCGTGTCAGACCATTGCTAATTTGTCCCATTGAGAATGTTTTTCTGTGGACAGACTCCGAGATCACTGGATCAAAACCCATCCCTCGTCGTTGTCGGTTTTTGTTTCGAACCGGGTTGCAGAAATACAGGAGTGGTCGGAGAAAGCAATTTGGAGACACGTTCCCACGAAAGTCAACCCAGCAGACATAGTGTCCCGAGGATGTGACGTAGAGGAGCTTACATCGTCCATTTAGTTCGGTGGGCCTTCGTTTTTGCTAGACTCAGAAAATAATTGGCCTGTAAATAAACATTTCGAACTGCCGGCTGATGTAATGTCGATGGAGCTACGCAAATCGGCAATAGCTCTCGTAGTCAGCCCAGAGCCAAATTATGTGCTTCAGAAAATAGAGTCCTTTTCGTCGCACCCGAAAGGTGGCAAAGCCCTTTGAAAAAAGTATTTCGCCAAGAGAACTGGATTTCGCTTTTGAGAAAATTTTCGAAGTTATCCAATTTCACGAATTCAGGGACGACATAAGTCAAATTCGGAAAAATAAACTGGTAGCAACGAATATTCAAAAGTTAAACCCTTTTCTTCAGGAAAATAAATTAGATTGGTGTTCCTCGACATTGCTACGAGTTGGGGGTCGGTTATTGAATGCTCCTATCCCGTACGAAGCCAAATTCCCGTTGTTGCTGTCTAAAAAGCTCACAGTTTGTCAGATCCTATGTGTCATGCCTGCACGTTAAAAATTTTCACGCTGACCCACGAGCTCTCGTAAGTCGTATGCGCGAGAAAATATGGCTAGTTAATGCACAGAAGTCTGCCGACGAACAGTTCGTGAGTCATCGCGGGATTCCGGAGATAGTGTAGTGCGACAACGCCACCAACTTCGCACATGAGGGAGTTCCGAGCTCTTCTGGAGGAGCAGGGGGGGCGGTATCGAAACATTCGCATAAAAAATAGGATGCGAGATTGCGTTCATACCGCCCAGAGCACCGCACTTCGGCGGACTGTGGCAGGCAGGTGTGAAGTCTGCAAAGCAATTGTTCCTTCGGACCTTCCAAGACCTCTTGACCGCGGAGGAGCTCGGAACTCTGCTCACCGGCGTGGAGACCGTGCTCTGCCCCAGCAGTGGAGGGTAGACCGTGTAGCGGTGCACATCGGGGCCGATAACAAGGTTCGCGTGGCGGACGTCAGGACGCAGGAGGAGAGTATCGGCGAGCAGTCCACCGACTGGCCCTGTTGCCCGTTCTGGGCTGACGGACGTCGTCCCTTCACAGCGGGCGGTGTTTGCCTACTTTGCGCTTCTTATTGAAGTCGCTAGTTATAGGGCGAAAGCGGGAGCCAATAAAGCTTTTGTCCGTTCGCTCTTGCGAGTTCGGTCCGTCTCTCGCCACCTCAGCATAAGTTAGGTTCTAAGAAAATTGTTGGAATATTACATTTAGAAATCATTTGAACTTTATAGTAACCACTCCCTTTCGTAGTCGCATAGTCGCACAAATTTTCCACAAGTCGCAAATAAATTGTCCGAATCCTAATGCAGTAACAAGTTTTGCGTTTGTTAATACAAAATAGTATTAAGTGTCCATATTCCATACTAAAGCTTTTTGTAAGCGACGAAATCCTGTGTTCGTCCTAAATATTCATTTTCATTTATAACTGATTTTACGGAAACTCCTGGAATTGTTGATAATACAATTCCTTTTTGTGTTCTTGAGCAATGAATCCTTGGTGAAAAATCTAACCTGAATAAATCAATGAACCTGTATTTGAGCTCTAATATGCTCCTCGGGGTCGTGGAGACCAATTGTAATATTCTATGTCGAATTTGGTTCATTCCTATAGACCTTTGTAATAGTTCCTAGAGTGTTCATTTTTAGTTATTTAAAAAAATAAATAAGAAGCATATTGGGAATTATTTTAAGTTGAACGAATATGTTAATATTTTTTTTTTTGTATTTTGAGTAATGCCAATAATGCACTTATTGTGCGATTTATTTTCAAATTCCATTTTGGCTGTTTTATAATTTATTCCAATCATATGTTGTGTTTTTCTCAATTCATAATTAATGTGCCATGTATATTGGCTCATAAAAAATATGATTAAATTGTTTTTTTTTTTTATGAATTGAATTTTTGAATTTAATTTTAGCTAATTTTGTTTAAAAATTTTAAAAGTTTGTTATTTTTTATTTTGTTTTTACATGTTTTACCTAATTTTTGGAATGGCTTTACGGGCCATACATAATAATTAGCCAGAAAGGGGTTCGCTCAGTTTTACAAAAATTATATATATTATTAAAAAAAAATATGCATTGCAGTGCATTTAAAGATAATTATACATTGGTATTAAAATATTTCTCCGGTGTTCCCCGCGTCGTCGCCGGCTTGGCTTCGCTGACGCTCCTTCGAAGGCGCAAGGGGCGGGGTGCCTCTCGCGCTTGTTGAGTTCTCTGCTGCTGTTGTCCCGAGCCTATGTGCTCAGGCAGGGTCGGAGCCGGTCCTTTCACTGGTCTTCTTCATGCATGTGTATTTGCATGCTGCGGTGTCTAGTGGTCCAGGGCAATCGTCAGACGTCAGGTTTCTTCGGCAAAGGCTTTGGAGATGGTCATTTATTAGTTATTTTTTCATTTATTACTTTGCGGTATTTAACTTGCGTAGCTGGAGGCATTCTTTTAAAAAATCAAGTAAAGCAGTTAATTTTTTTGCTGTTGCCCATGTGGGCGGCGTATTTGTGTATTATAGCCACATAATGTGAGCTATTCTTTATTTATCTTGTTTTTCTGGCCTCAGCATTTGCCCATTACTCGCATTCTACTCACTCAGACTTTTGATTTTTTCACCCTATTTGCAAATTTCCCGCGTTGGTGTAAGTGGCGGATTGCCTCTCACACTCGTTGAGTGTTGACGGACTGCCACTTCCTACTTGACACTTTTCCCGCGTTGGCGTAAGGGGCGGATTTCCCTTTCCTCTTCTCTCTTTTCTCCTATGATTCAGGTTCTTCAGGACCATGTCACGGTCGCCATAAAGTATCCACTTTGACTACAATTGAAACATCAAGTTTTTAAATTAACTTTGTTTTGTAGGAGCAACAAAGTGTTATAGTGTGTACCCTTAAGTACTCTTGGTACAGTGGGTATTCAATATGTGTGCATACTACACCTCCCTCCTTTTGAGAAATAACGTAAAAAAATGAAGTTATTTTCTAGTCATTATGTTTAATTGTTTAAAATATAATATTTGGAAAATTTAAAAATGTTTTAATTATTTACTATTATTATTATTATTATTAATATTATTATTAATATTATTATTATTATTATTATTATTATTATTATTATTATTATTATTATTATTATATTATTATTATTATTATTATTATTATTATTATTATTATTATTATATTATGATTATGATTATTATTATTATTATTATTATTATTATTATTATTATTATTATTATTATTATTATTATTATTATTATTATTATTATTATTATTATTATTATTATATTATTATTATTATTATTATTATTATTATTATTATTATTATTATTATTATTATTATTTCAAGAAGCTTTCGTAAATTGTCTATTTCATTGGTAAATTTTTCAGCAGTTTTTCCTTTCCGCTTTGTTTTAGTCATTTTAGCCTTTAGTACATCGGATGTTTCACCGACGACATTGGCTTCCAGCTTCGCCATTATTGCCGTAATAGTAGTTTCATTTTGCACCTTGTATAAGGTTGAGCCTACTATTTTCGACTTAATTACTTTCATAGCCAGGTGTTCAAATGGTCCTTTTGTTAAGTCAACCAATTTGACTGCTGTTATGAATCTTCGTAAAATCAATTTTTGGCCACTGAATTCGGGTTGACAAATCGTTTATGAAAGCCCGTTGGGCAATGTTTTTGTCTGCCATTATGGTAGGCTTAAATTCTATTATTTCCAGGTCTGAATCTTTAGTATCCTCTTCCTGTGTTTTTGGTATTTTTAATACCGCAGGGATTTTTAGATCGTGTAGATCGGTTTCTTCTAACTTAGTTTTTTCCTCTGCCTCAGAGTCTGAGCTTTCTAGTGTGTCTGACTCAGTTGGTTCAGGGTTATTTGATTCAGGTTCTTCACTATCTATTGTCAGAGGGTTATTTAAAATTGTTGGTATAGTTATATAAAATGTATACCTCTCTCTGACTGTTAATAAGTTCGAACGTAACTTGATCCACAAGTATTCTTAAATGTTTTCTAATTGTATCTTGTTGTATTCGCCTTATTTGGCTTAAAATTTTATAGGATTTTATAAAAGCATTTTCATTTTATGGATATGGGTAATTAATTCCTCCCGTTTTATACTAAGGCTCTTTGTAACCGACGAAATCTAGTGTTCGTCCTAAATATTCATTTTCATTTATAATTGATTTTACGAAAACTCCTGGAATTTTTGATAATACAATTCCTTTTTGTTTTCTTGAGCACTGAATCATTGGTGAAAAATCTAGCCTGAATAAATCAATGCAACTGTATTCGAGCTCTAGAATTCTATGTCGAAAATTTGGGTCATTCCTATAGACCTTTGTAATAGCTTCTAGAGTGTTCATTTTTGGTTATTTAAAAAAATAACAATGTTATTGGGAGTTATTGTAAGTTTATTGAATAAGTTAATATATTTTCTTTTTTAAATTTTGATTAATGCCTATAATGATCACAATTATGATGGGCAAGTTTTAAATTTTGTCCAAGTCGTTTGCTTGACTTTGGAATCTTTTGAGTAGGCACCTATTGTATTTTTTTTGAGTTGATTTTTTTTTTTTAATTTAATTTTTTTATTAATTTTGTTTTAAAAAATTTTAGAAATTTGTAATTTTGTTTTTACATGTTCTACCAAATTTTTCCTTTGGCTTTACGGGCCATACTTCTAACTGGGAAGAAAGGGTTCCGCTCTGTTTTACAAAACTTATATTATATTTTTAAAAAAATTTGCATCGAAGTGCATTTAAAAAAAAATTATGCATCGCAGTGCCAATGGTATTAAAATTTTTTTTTTTCGGTGTTCCCCGCGTCAGCTGGTCCTCTCTGGTTGGCTTCGCTGACGCTCCTTCGAAGGGGCAAGGGGCGGTGTGCCTCTCGCGCTTGTTGAGTTCTCTGCTGCTGTTGTCCCGAGCCTATGAGCTCAGGCGGGGCCGGTGCCGGTCTTCGCACTGGTCTTCTTCATGCATGTGTATTTGCATGCTGCGGTGTCTAGTGGTCCAGGGCAGTCGTTCGGGCAAACGTCAGGTTTCTTCAGCTAAGGCTTTGGAGATGGTGGTTTATTAATTATATTTTCATTTATTACTTTAATATTATTTTTTCTTTTAAAAAATCAAGCTCAGCAGTTAATATTTCTGCTTTTGCCCATGTTGGCGGCGTATTTGTGTATAATAGCCACTTAATGTGAGCTATTCTTATATTTATTTTGTTTTTCTGGCCTCCGCGTTTTCCCATTACTCGCACTCTACTCACTCAGAATTTTTATTTTTGCATCTATTTGCCAATTTCCCGCGTTGGTGTAAGGGGCGGTTTGCCTCTCACACTTGTCGGATGTTGACGGACTGCCACATATTCCTGTTTGCCACTTTTCTCGGCAATGGCCCGCTTCTTTTCCCGGTAATGGACAGCTTCTTTTCTCCTATAATTCACACTTTAATACATCAAGTTTTTTTTGAATTTTGTAAGTTTGATTCTATATTTTTTAGAAGCATCAATGTTTTCTGATTCTTACATTATTCATTTAATTCTAAGTCTCGTCACTGCGCTGCCAAAAGGCGGCGGCAGAGAGACGGCTATGGATATGCTTAAGTATATTGGCTATGTTCTCAAAAGCGGGAGCGCGAGGAATATGCATATGATGCGAAGAGATGGGCCGGAACTACGCAAACCGTGCCGGGGCTATGTCTCCGCTTATATAGGCGCCGGTTAGTGTTGGTACCAGATCGGACGATAATCGGGTTATTGGGCGATGATTATCGGCGATCGATAACTTCGTCAAATAAGTGTGACCAGGTGCTGTTGGCTTTGGGCGCGCGTTTTAATAATGTCGTTGTATTTAGTTTTAAGAGTTGTTGTGACGGTGGGTCGTCACAGTGTTGAATAGAACTTATTTATTTGATCATACCATTGCTATTTAGCTAAAAAATTTGAATGAAAATGCTTTAATCTATCTTTATTTACTGTTTGTTTTTTAATTGTATTATTTGAAATTAATATGTTATCTTTTTCTGCAATGCTTTAAATTTTGTTAAGTCCAATATATTTAAAGTCTTGCTTATGCCCTGTTTCAGTCAGAAGCTTGCAACGCAGTGAAGGAGACATCTCCGACCCTATAAAGTATATATATTCTTGATCAGCATCACTAGGAGAGTCGATCTAGCCATGTCCGTCTGTCCGTATGTCCGTCCGTTTCTACGTAAACTAGTCTCTCAGTTTTAAAGCTATCTGCATGAAACTTTCCCAAAAGTTGTCTTTCTATTACAGGTGTATATAAGTCGGAACGAGCCAAATCGGACTATAGCATATAGCTCCCATAGGAACAATCGGAAAAATAAATTTAAAAAATTATATTTTTTTTATTTTTTAATTTTTTTTTAGTTCTGCGACCATTACTATGGTTAATTATTTCAGAATTACGATTTTATAGCTCCCATAGGAACAATCAAAAAAATAAATAAAAAAAATTATAACTTTGGTGTTTTTTAATTTTTAATCAAAATCGGAAGACTATAGCATATAGCTCCCATAGGAATAATCATAAAAATAAATACAAAAAAAATTATAATTTTCGTTTTTTAAAATTTTTTTTTAGTGCTTCGAGATATAGTATATAAATGCTTGTTCTAGTCCAAACTGAGATTCCTTAGCATATTATTCTATATTATATAGGGGTTTTATCTTATGTGTCGATAAATTTGAAGTCTTACCGAAAACTAACTCTTATGGGCAATAGTCATGTGACATAGAGGGTGTTTTATTAAAACAATATACGAAGTATTTGAGCCATACATCCCAATCTGTTTTGTCAACTGAGATGTATGATCATGAATTCATTAAATGTTCTGTGGCTTTGCTCCACGGTACCTACAGTCTGATGGTTATGTGCGGTAGAAGTTATGTTTTTGATATTCCAATTGTGTCCAATGGTGTCAAAGATCTTTTCGCTTGGTGCCACTTTGAGTTGGTTGATATTTAGTATACCAGCTTGCTTTTCAAGCCCTTGAAAGAACTGACCTAAGTTGGGAATTCCATTGGTGTAAATATCGCTAACGTCAATTCTTGCTATAACTTTCTTCCCATGCTTTAGTAAGCAAAGTGAATTTGTTAACCGTCACAGGTTCCTGCGCAGGAATTTTTCTGTTTACTTTGGTTTCTGGTAGTGACTTTCAGAATTTTATTATTCGTTTGAATATTTTTTAAGTCCGTAATGGTTATTTGAGATAATGCGTCTGCAATGTGATTGTCCTCTCACTTAAGATATTCAACAGTAAAATCGTATTCCTCTAAGTCAAGTCTCATTCTGGTTAATTTTGAATTTGGGTTAGTCATTGAAAATAGATATGTTAGTGGTCTGTGGTCTGTTTGTGAAGTGTTTTCCGTATATATAGGGTGTTTAACTGCCCAATGTATAGCTGCTAATTCTTGTTCTGTCGTGTTTTTATTAATTTCTCCATTATGTCCTTGTGAACGGCTCCG
Source organism: Drosophila gunungcola (assembly GCF_025200985.1). NCBI lineage: Eukaryota > Metazoa > Arthropoda > Insecta > Diptera > Drosophilidae > Drosophila > Drosophila gunungcola. The sequence continues at coordinate 57,039 of NW_026453375.1, forward strand.
CATGCTTGTTTACTTGCATAATTCTTTAAAAAAGTCGGGATACTGTTATAATGTTGGTTTCATCAGTTGTATTTTTAGGTACTTGAAGGCTTTTTGACATTTTTTGACATTGATCTGTCCACTCGAATTTTAAATTCTTTTTGCAAAGTCTCGTTATGTATCGTGAAAAATCGGAAAAATGTTTAATGAATCTTCTGTAATAATTGCAGAATGCAACAAATTTTCTAGCGCTATCTGCGTCCGTTGGGACTGGGTATTTTTCTATGACCTTATATTTCTTGTTGTCTGGTAGATTACCTTTGTCGGTACACTTATTTCCAAAAAATGCAATTTAAGGTTGTGTTTTTTAATCATATGATTTTCTGAACCAACGATGACAATTAAGTCATCCATATAAAGGAATGCCTGTGAAGGTTCGATGCTTTCATGCTTTGGAAAAAATTTGGTGTTATTTTTAAGCCATATGGTAATCGCGTGAAACGAGAGTTTTCTTCGAGTTCTATTTGATGAAATCCTGACATTAAATCTAAGCATGAGAAGTATTCTGCTCTGTCTAGTTGATCAAGAATGTCGGCTATTCTTGGAAATGGGAATTTATCGGATAAGATTTTCGTATTGATTTGGCGGTAGACATTTACTAAATGCCATCTTTTATCGGTTGAATTGTGTAGTGAATTTTTGGGTACAATTAATAATGGGCTGTTATATTTTGATACTGAAGGTTCTATTATCGACTTGTTTATTTACTTCTTCTTTTTGACTGTGAGGAATTCTGTAGTTTTTAATATAAATTGTAAAAATTATTTGTTGATATTGATTCGGTTTCTTCGGTTACTTTTTATTCAATTTATTCAAAGTATCTGTATTGTTTTCATTTTCGTTTGTTTTTACTATTTCGTATTTTTAGTTCTTTAAGTGGATAATTTCGTTTTTAATTTAGTATTTAAAATTCGGACAAATATATTTTTTTGAATCTGCAATGGAGTTTCCAATGAATACTCCGTTTTGGATTTCTTGGTTTGGTATAAATACATACTTGGTTGCTGCGTTTATAGCAATTTTTCGGACAACTTCGGACCTTGCTGGTAGAATTGTCAAATTGCTTTGAAATGTTTGATTTATTGGAATGTTTATTGGGTGATCGAGATTGTTGGGCCTTAGTATAAGCCAATCATTTTCTGGTTTTAAGTCTGTTTGACAATTATATTTTTTCATTAAGTCGATGCCAATTATTCCATCACATGGAATTGGAAAATCTGAAAATAAATTATGTGGAATGGCATAGTTATTTGAAAGGAGTTCTGTTTAACTTAGTTCCTTAGAGTCTGTTGTTCCTTAACACCTGATACTTGAATAATATTTATTTATTTATTTATATGATCTACGTTAAATGAATCTGAATTTTCTTTTGTTCATTCCGGATTGGAACGATAAGATTGAAATTAAGGTTGATTGTATTATTATTATTATTATTATTATTATTATTGTTATTATTATTATTATTATTATTATTATTATTATTATTATTATTATATTATTATTATTATTATTATTATTATTATTATTATTATTATTATATTATTATTATTATTATTATTATTATTATTATTATTATTATTATTATTATTATTATTATTATCTATTATTATCATTATTTTACTATTATTATTATTTCTGTTTGAGTTGTTATTATTGTTGTTTCCTCTGTAATTTCCACGACCGCTATTATTATGATCCGGTTATCATAACATTGATTATAACCGTTGTACCGGTTATATCCATTGTTTTGGTATTAATAGTGACCGTTGTAGTTTCCACTGCCTCCTCTACCACGAAAATTACCTCGATAGACTTGTCCTCCACGTGCGTATAATATGGAGTTCGCGTTGCCCGTCATTTCCGTACTACATTGTATATACTTTGTGATGGTATCATTCATTGTGGTAAAGTTACCAGCTTCTAGTATTGTTTTTAGTCAGTCATGCTTAAAGTTTTTAACCATTGTATTGATGGCGTCTTTTGTGCTGAACTTATCAGCATGTTCGGCTGATAACCCTTCATCGATATACGAAACTTCAAGAAGCTTTCGTAAATTGTCAATTTCATTGGTACATTTTTCAGCAGTTTTTCCTTTCTGTAATAGTAGTTTCATTTTGCACCTTGTATAAGGTTGAGCCTACTATTTTCGACTTCCATAGCCAGGTGTTCAAATGGTCCTTTTGTTAAGTCAATAAATTTGACTGCTGTTATGAATCTTCGTAAATTCAATTTCTGGCCATTAAATTCGGGTATGGCTCTTGATATATCTTTTATGAAAGCCTTCATCGTCTTCAGTATCCTCTTTCTGTGTTTTTGGTATTGTTAATACCGCAGGGATTTTTAGATCGTGTAGATCGGTTTCTTCTAACTTAGTTTTTTCCTCTGCCTCAGAGTCTGAGCTTTCTTGTGTGTCTGACTCAGTTGGTTCAGGGTTATTTGATTCAGGTCCTTCACTATCTATTGTCAGAGGGTTATTTAAAATTGTTGGTATATTTATTTTAAATTTATACCTCTCTCTGACTGTTAATAAGTTCGAACGTAACTTGATCGACAAGTATTTTTGAATGTTTTCTAATTGTATCTTGTTGTATTCGCCTTTTTTGGCTTAAAATTTTATAGGATTTTATAAAAGCATCTTTTATTTTATGCATATGGGTAATTAGTTCCTCTCGTTCCATACTAAGGCTCTTTGTAAGCGACGAAATCTAGTGTTCGTGTTAAATATTCATTTTCATTTATAATTGATTTTACGAAAACTCCTGAAATTGTTGATAATACAATTTCTTTTGTGTTCTTGAGTTCATTAAAAAAAAATTTAACCTGAATAAATCAATGTAACTGTATTCGAGCTCTAGAATTCTATGTCGAAAATTTGGGTCATTCCTATAGACCTTTGTAATAGCTTCTAGAGTGTTCATTTTTGGTTATTTAAAAAAATAAGAATGTTATTGGAAATTATTGTAAGTTTAATGAATATGTCAATATTTTTTTTTTTAATTTTGGTTAATGCCTATAATGATCACAATTAAGATGGGCAAGTTTTAAATTTTGTCCAAGTCTTGGCATGACTTTGGAATCTTTTGAGTAGGCACTTATTGTGTAATTTATATAATTTTAAAAGCGCATTTGCTAAAATTATATCTGCTATTATTATTAACATTGTTGTGATCATTTCTGTGTCAATTTCTTCAGATTCGATCTTATTTACAACGTTTGCCGTTAATTTATTTCAATTATATTTGGTGTTTTTCACAATTTATAATTAATGTGCCCTGTATATTGGCTAATGAAAAAAAATGATTAAATTGTTTTTTTTTGAATTGTATTTTTATACCCTTGCAGAGGGTATTATAATTTCAGTCAGAAGTTTTCAACGCAGTGAGACATCTCCGACCCTATAAAGTACATATATTCTTGATCAGCATCACTAGGAGAGTCGATCTAGCCATGTCGGTCTGTCCGTCTATCCGTCCGTATGTCCGTCTGTCCGTCTTTCTGTCCGACCGTTTCTATGCAAACTAGTCTCTCAGTTTTAAAGCTATCTGAATGAAACTTTCCCAAAAGTTGTCTTTCTATTGCAGGTAGTATATAAGACGGAACGACAACTATATATATATATATATAGCTCCCATAGGAAAAATCGGAAACAAAATAAAAAAAAATTATAACTTTGCTGTTTTTTAATTTTTTTTTTACTTCTTCGACATATAGTAATAATTTAAATATTTGAGAATTACTATTTAAATTTCATCAAAATCGGACGACTATAGCATATAGCTCCCATAGGAACAATCGGAAAAATAAATGGAAAAAAATTATAACTTTTCTGTTTTTTAAATTTTTTTTTTAGTTTTTTTTTAGAATGGTTAAATATTTCAGAATGGCGGTTTAAATTTCATCAAAATCGGAAGACTTTAGCATATAACTCCCATAGGAAGAATCGGAAAAATAAATGAAAAAAAAATAACTTTGCTGTTTTTGAATTTTTTTTTTAGTTCTTCGACGTTAAGTAATGGTTATATATTTCAGAATTACGGTTTAAATTTAATCAAAATCGGACGACTATAACATAAATAATAATAATAATAAGAATAATTTTTAAAAAAATGTAACTTTTTTGTTTTGTTATTTTTCTTTAAAATTCATTTTGACTTATTAATAATTTGACAGTTCAGAATTACGATTTTAATTTTATTAAAATTGAAAAACGATATCATATAGCTGCCATAGAAACTATCGCATAACTGAGCTGCAAATCATCATAGCTTCAATGCTTTTAAACATTAATGAAAGTAAATCACCTATCCTAAAGTAAATCATAATTTTAATGCTTTCAAGAATATTTAATTTTTGCAATAGCTGCAAGGGTATATGAACTTCGGCTTGCCGAAGTTTGCTTTCTTTCATGTTTTTTTTAATTTAATTTTTTTATTAATTTTGTTTGCGCACTTGGCGCTTGTATTTTAAATCACTACTTTTAGGGCGAGAGCGGGAGCCAATAAAGCTTTCGTCCGTTCGCTTATGCGAATTCGCCCCGTCTCTCGCCACCGTAGCATAAGTTAGGTTCTAAGAGAAATTATTGAAATATTAAAGTTAGTGATCCATCGAACGTCATCGTAGCCACTCCTTTTCGTCGCGCTTTCGACATAGTTTTCACAAGTTTCGCAATTAAAATCGTCTCGAACTACTGCGTTCACAAGTTTTCGCGTCGTTAATACAAAATAGTATTAAATTTTCATAGGACATGAGAGTCCAACGTTTTCTGTTGTTGTGTGAGAGGGCAGGGTTAGGGGAACCACGGCCCTGGAAAATCGAGCTAGCTGGGGCAGCCCGACTCACGCAGGACCACACCGGTTCATAACACCGCTGCCAGGACAATGCAATGCGTGTATTGCAACTGAACATCAGATTGGAAACTGCGCTTCCTTCGCAGCCGTAACAGTTCAGCAAAGATTCGTTTTCGCTATAAGAGCACCCTTATGCATTAACTGCCAAACCAAAAGCGGCGAGCTTGTATTAGCTCGAGCGTTGCTCGACTCTAAGATTGTCGTCCGGTAGATTTTCGGTTCGTTTGCCGTTTAAAACTGACCCATATACTCTTGGTTCGTCATACGAAGTTGCGAAACGTAGATTTTTGTCGCTAGAAAGGAAATTGTCAAAGGACCCATCGCTGAAGAAGATGTATCTTGAATTCATGGAGGAATATGTTTCACTGGGCCACATGTCCTCCACTAATGACAAAAATCCGAATACTCCGCACTATTTCATTCCGCACCAATGCGTTCTACGGACACAAAGTACTGCAACTAAGTTGAGAGTAGTTTTCGGTGCATCGAGCCGTACTTCTACGCAGGTAGCGTTGAATGACATCTTGATGGTAGGCCCAACTATTCAAGAGGAGCTGTACTCGACTCTGCTTCAAAAAGATGTTTCGCGAAGTGATGGTGGACGAAGCTGATCGTAACTTCCAGCTCATAGTATGGAGACGAGATCCTTCTGAGTCCCAGAAAATCTTTAAGTTAAACACCGTTACATATGGAACTTCGCCAGCACTCTTTTTGGCGATTCGGTGTTTAATGCGTCTAGGAGAGATGGCGCAAGCAACTCATCCGTCGTGCTTTCGAAATAGTTTCTTCACAAAATAAATCGCATCCTTTTTTTTGATGCAAGTGTTTCGATACCGCACCCCTACTCCTCCAGACGGGCTCGGAACTCTCTCATGTGGCGATCTGCGCCGACGAAATCGGTGGCGTTGTCGCAACACACCTCCGGAATCCCGCGACGACTCACGAACCTTTGAAATGCCAACAAGAAAGCATCAGTGGTTAGGTCAGACACTAATTCTAAGTGGACCGCTTTGGACGCAAAACAGACGAACAAGGCCACGTACGACTTGTACGGTGGCTTACCACGGATACGATACGTTGTGCTGAAGGGACCACAAAAATCAACGCTACAAATATTGAACGGGCGGAGAGCTCGAAGTCTATCTGCTGGCAAGTTCCCCATAATTTGCGTCAAGAGTTGCGGCTTGCAGCGAAAGCAGCGCATGCACGACCGAATTGTTCGTCGGCAGACTTCTGGAGCATTAACTAGCCAGATTTTCTCGCGCAGACGACTTACGAGAGCTCGTGGGCCAGCGTGACAGTTCGTAACGTGCAGGTATGACACATAGGATCTGACGAACTGTGAGCTTTTAGACAGCTTCGTACGGGATAGGAGCATTCAATAACCGACCCCCAACTCGTAGCAATGTCGTAGTCAGTGATCAATCGAACATCATCGTAGCCACTCCTTTTCGTCGTGTTTTCGAAATAGTTTTCACAAATTCGCAATTTAACATCGTCGAACTACTGCAGTCACAAGTTTTCGCGTTGTTAATACAAAATAGTATTAAAATAGCCGTAGAGTTCGCGAGTTGTTTTATTATTTTCGGTGAAAAACTATACAAATTACCAACTATACCCAAAACTAATTTATTCGTGTCGGTTCGGCCAAAAAAAAATTAAATTCAACAACATTTTGTCGCTGGAAATTTTCTGGCGTTCCTTGAGTTGCCCCAGACGTTTCTGCAAATTTAATTGCATAATTTGCTGCTGCCTCCACATGGAAGTAAAAAAGGAAGTTGCAATTATCAAGTCGGCCATCCAGGTATAGAGTGCTAAAAGTTGAAAGTTAATCTGTGGACTTTTGTCAATTGTGTTTTGGCCCATCTTTCAACTTTTGAATTCGTGAAAACATCTGTAGATAGTGAGCATTCTAACCAAGAAATACAAATTTCCGTGTACTAACCACCAAAATTCTGCAGTAAACATAATATATTTCGAATTATATGTGAATCGCTTTGGACCATAAACAAGCAAATAAAGTGCTCGTCGTCGACCCAATTAGTGCGAACTTAATTCCCCCAATTTTCGTCGTAGTGAGCACCAATTTATGAAAAAAGTGCAAATTTTGAAAAGTGTAGTTCTCAAAAATTAGCGGCAAAAACTTTCGCCCCATTTTGTCTGAACATTTTCCCGCGCTTTTCAGAATTTTCCCGCGCCTTTCCAATTTTCCCGCGCTTTTCATAATTTTTGCGCGCATTTCGGCGTCAGGCTTATATATTCGTTGCCCTTAGTTATCGGTCAGTGTATCATTCTCCGTTTGCATTTGCCTAGGAAGAGCCGCTAGCCGCGTACACATACACACGCACACCGACACCGACTAACAAAATAAATACAAATAAACGCAATGGCAACTAAGGATACCGAAAAGCTTAAACACCAACGAGATGTTTGCATGAAAAGTATTAACCGAACTTATCGACATTTAAAAGAAGCTAAATTATCCGTAAATCCGGTCGAGCTTAAGGTGTCGATTAGAGATTCTAAATACGCTCATTGAAAATGCTTCACTTTTGCCAAACCAAATAAAAGTGAAAGATACAAAAGATGTGTACCGCGAAGAGTTGGAAGAGAGGGCCGTAATGACAAAGTCATTGCTAATTTCGATTTTAAATAAGTGCAAACAAAAAATATCGAGAAATCCGCTCCGCCAGCAAGACTCCTCAATGCCGTCTACCCAGCGTTGCTCTCCCAACTTTTACCGGAAAACACTCCGAATTTAAAAAATTTATAAGCCTTTTCGAAACTTTCGTTGACAAAGATGACACTTTACACGATATTGAAAAATTCAATAATTTAATTCCGTGTTTAGCTGGAGACGCTTTAGGAACAGTTAGGGCCTTTCAGGTCACTTCGGAAAATTATCCCAAAGCCCTTGCTAACCTGAAGCGGGTGTACGATAATGATTGTCTTATTTTTTTTCGACAACATATCGACACTTTTTAATTTGCAAAAATGACTCCTTGCTGTCTATTGGGAATGATAGACGCATTACTATTGCTATTTTAATACATCTGGTAATGATCAAGGTCGATGCAGGAACTTAAAGAAAATGGGAAGAACAGTTAGATTATACTTCGCTTCCACTTCCCTTGATTAATGATTGTCTAATTTTTTTGACAACATATCGACACTTTTTAATTTGCAAAAAATTTCCCACCCTTCAGCTACCTTGAGAACCCTCATCGACACGGTCACAGCCTTGTATGACTCCTTGCGGTCTATTGGGGATGATAGACGCATTACTAATGATTTTTAATACATCTGGTAATGAGCAAGGTCGATGCAGGAACTAAAAGAAAATGGGAAGAACAGTTAGATTATACTTCGCTTCCACTTTGGAGCGAATGTGAGCTGTTCAGCAGAACCAATCTAACCCTAAGAAAAATGGAAATAGGAGTTTTTCGTTTGCCGCTGTTGTGGCCGGGCTATCGATAGCCATATCGAATGTCGGCGCAGGGGGGATTTTATACTGAAAAATAATGAGTTGTTTGTATGGTCACCCCAAATGTTAAACGGCCGTTGACCCGGCAAATTTGAAACACGAGAGCCGGAGTTCGGGAAGGTGATAGGAAAAGAGGAGAGCCCATAACGAAAGTCACGGTCAAGGCGTTAAGGCTGCTGCGCTCCCCTCGCCAAGTAAAGTTTTTTTTTTTTTTGCGGATTACATAATCCCGGTACCTTGGTGCGACAGATTTTTTTTTGAACTGCAGCAGCGCGCCAGTGTTCACAGGCAACAACAACTTGAAGTAAAGGAAAGCAGGATTGGGAAGCCTGAAGCGGCGAAAAAACTTGGTAAGTGATCGGTGTTCGAGAGTGAGGCCATGCTTATGGGCTTTTCATTCCAGAGCCGATCAGACCCAGTTACCAGTTTCAAAAATCAGCCAGGTCACCCAAGTTGGTCATTTTTTTATTTTTTTTATTATTAGATTTTTAGAATAATTAATTATTTTATCGTGTAGTGTTTGTTGTAAATTCGTGTGATTATTTATTTAATGATTAGGGTTATTTACATTTTTTTGGTTATTTTTTTTTATTTACACATAGGCCATAATATCTACATCTTATTCAAATGTTTTTATTATTTACATTTTGAATACATACTGTCTACATGCATTATACTTACATCTACACAAAAACGTATAAAAACGTCTTATACACATGTTATTTATATTTAAATATTATCGAATTATTTGGTTTATTTGTATTTTTTTTATTTATATTTTAATTTATATAAATCCATGAGTGGCCCAAGTGAGCGTGGGGATTTGAGCCCGGAGTAATATAAATTCAGTTTTTCTTTGCGTATACAATTACATTCTTTTTTAATCCCTGGTAAAGAAAGAATAAACAACCATAAGAGCTCTTACGGTATGTCAGGGTCAAGGAGTATATAAAGTTTGGGAAACCCGAGAACTTACACTGGGGTCCACAAAAGGGTAATATGTTGTAAAAACTAGTAAATAAGAATTATTAAAGGAAAATAAGAAAGATGAACATGGAGTAAAGATTAATTAATGGGAGAGGGGGGGGATATTAGTAAAAGAGGTACATAATGGTGCAATAAAAAAGAAATAAAGGTAAACAAATGTATTTGGGGCACCTGCAAGTATGTTGCTCAAGGCAGTCTGTATGGTCGGGAGGGATGAGCAGGTGACCTCCAGTTCAGCAGGAGGAACCCAAAGAATTGCCAAATGTGTGTAGGCTTAAAAAGACTAATATTTGTGTATTTTTTTTTTTTTTGTTCGTTAATTGAAATTTTAATTCAAAAATGACGGTGCAGCATAGAGTGTTGCGAAACGTAGCACATGAGAGTCCAACGTTTTCTGTTGTTGTGTGAGAGGGCAGGGTTAGGGGAACCACGGCCCTGGAAAATCGAGCTAGCTGGGGCAGCCCGACTCACGCAGGACCACACCGGTTCATAATAGATGGCGCCCAATATGAAAAGGCAGCACTGTAGACTCCACTGGGAGAAAATTAGAAAAAACGTCAGCTCTAAGAGACCCTCTTTGAAATAAAGCGGTTGCTCGAGAGACTGCTCGATATTAAAAAGGGCTCTAGGACCGAAGTATCTATTAGGTTTATATAATTTTTGAGTATTTATCTCTTTCATGCAGCGACGACATCAGCTCGGCATAAGCCAGGAGTAGATTTGCGATCGATGTGATATTAGAAGTAAGTGCTCAACTGTGATATATATCTGTGATAAAGCTTTAAGTATTAGAAACTAGTTGATTGACAATGACGGAGATATGGCAGAAGCCGGCGACTAGGTCATGACCATTCCGAAAAGGTGACCTATTGCGATCGGTGGAAGCGTGGATGGCCAACTCGACACTGCGAAATAAATGAGTAACAGTTTGCGTAATAGCTTGGCGGACAGACGTTGGACAGAGTTAGATAAATAATGTAATATAGTATATATAATATAGTATACATATAATATAATATATATAATATAATAATATTGGATACATTGCAGCTTGTTATTAGGAAAAAGGTAGGGAATTAATTAAATAAAATTAAGGTTACATAATATTAAGTTGTATGTATATGTCTAGTGAAGAGATGATTTAAATTTTTTAACTAGGAAAATTAGAAGCTAATTCTGATTGTTTCCCTTCCAAGAGCTACCCATCCAGCAACCGGCGTCCAAAATAGGATCCGAAATCACATCCTTTTTGTAGCGATTCAGTTGTAGTCCGATGTCCTTTGCTCCAACGCTTAGAGAGAAAGTAGCTTCGGGCGGTGGAAATGGTAATAATAGTCTGGGGACTATTTTTTTTTTCTTTGACTAGTAATTATCAATGAAGTTGATAATTTAGCTAGTCGACGAAAAAAATACATACATTTGGCAATAATTGTTTATTTATGTTTACCAAAATAATGCACCCAGTATACCCTAAATCTAATGGAGTCCCTTTCTCCTATTGGGTTGAATAAATTGATAGGAAATCCGTCAATAAATAAAATATAGTTCATTTAGTTCAGGTAGGAGCTGTTAATAGTTTTAAATATATATGCAAAATTCAATGGGAAGTACTCACCTGTCCAGAATGAGTGACAACGAGAATACAGAGCAAGATCAAGGGCAAGGAAGGCCAGGGGATAGGAACCGTCTTAGCGCGCAACGAAAGGGAGTTATTCCTAGGGGGTTAAATCTCGATAACACTTCTACTCCTTTTGGAACCTACTCGCATATTCAATTGAACCCAATACAAGAGCAGGCGACAGAAGGGAAATCGAGCTGTTAATTATGACGTCCCAGGAGCAATTAAGAGTCGACATGCAACAGTTGGTAGATGTGCGAATCGAACAATGTATGCAGACCGGATTCGCTGAACTGATGAAACAGCTGGAGTTAAAAGGAAATTCGCCAACATCATCATCATTAGCCGGAAGTGCGAACAGCCGAATTGGGCCAATCATTAGTCGACCCGGTCAGCAAAACATTCAGGATGACAGAAGCCAGCAGGAAGGCGCCGGAAGTGCGGCTGAGACCGAAATACCAGGAGAAGGACGACAAAGACAGGCGCTTAGTGGCAACTTGCAACCAGCTAATAGGAACTTATTTCCGAATCTTGGGCAGAATGGAATTCTAATGTGTCTCAATCGCTGCTACATTTGCCAGGCAATATTTGTAACCGATTTGCACCCAACATGCCTGGTGCAAACAGCAGCCAAGGGGTGAGCAATTGGGCAAGGTATCAAGGAGCAACTCCGGCAGCGATGTATGGCCAAGGAACAAGAAGGAACACACCAGTGGGGATGCCAGATCAGCGAGGACCGAACCGGTCGAGATTCTATATTCCTCTTGACAAATGGGAATTCCAATTTGCAGGCAACACAGGAACCATGAGCGCCGAGGATTTTATCTTTCGGGTAGAACACCTTCAACAACACTACGGCATGTCGTGGCCAGAGTTATTAAGAGACTTCCATCGCCTTCTGGTTAAAGATGCCTCCGAGTGGTACTGGCTAATGATCCCCACAAAGCCGCCGAGGGACTGGTCCGAGCTCAAAACTGCTTTAGAACGTCGTTATTGCGATAATAGAAGCGACTACGACCGGATTCAGGACATCGCCGATCGAAAGCATGGGCGAATCGTTAGACAAGTATTTCACGGCAATTCGGCGACTGGTGGCTTCGGTTGGGTTTAGTGTGGACAATGACTGGGTCATTAAGACGGCAAAGCGAAACCTGACAGAACCGGTCAAGCAGTGGGTGTATCCCGTCAGAGTGTATACTCTAGAGCATCTTCAAGAAGAATGTACAGATGCGGAACGAGCATTCGCTCCAGATTACGGAAGGCTGCGTTTACAAGTCCCAGTAGTCTTCAGAAGTCGGCATGAGGGACGTGTAGGCAAAGTGGACGAGATTCGGAATTTAGAGCTTGGAGACAGAGGGCGGTAGGAGGATGCCGTGGAAGCAATCGGTGTCGAGTCCATGAGGAAGCCAATAGTGTGCTGGAACTGTCAGCAGAACGGTCATGGTTTTAAAGAGTGCGAAGCGGAGCAACGGAATCTGTTCTGCTATAAATGTGGATTGGCAAACACAGTTACTCCAAAATGCCCCAAATGCAGCCAGGGAAACGGTCTCCGGAACGCGGGAGTAGCAGGCAATCTACGTTCCGGGAGAGAACCTGCGGAAATTCCGAGGAGGCAGCACTAAAAAAGGAAGACAGCAAGCAAGCTGCGGTCAGGGAAACAACATCCAATCCTGACAGGGTATTGTTGTCACTGCAGTAACGCCTGCGCCGGTATATGGAGGCTCGAGATCGCATATTTAATAACAATCAGCTGATGGGAACGACATTAATAACAAGAAGAGTTAAGAAAGCTAGAGAAAGGTTCAAGAAACGTCGGCAAGAACGGCAACAGGTGCAACGATCAGTTACGGCCATAAGCAGAAAAGAAGCCAGAACAGATCCGCGCCCATATGTATTGGTGCAGATGGCCGGAAAGGAATTTCGTGGGCTACTGGATTCTGGCGCATCCGTAAGCTTGTTGGGCAAAGGCTGCAAGGAGTTAGTGAACAAAATGGGAATTTCTTGGCAACCCTATCATGCAAAGGTGCGAACTGCAAGTGGATCAGCCCAGAACATATTAGGAAAAATACGAATTCCAGTTAATTATAAGGGTACCAGTGTCAACATGAGTATTTTTCTATGTCCTTGTCTGGAACAGGAGCTGTATGTGGGAGTCTACTTTTGGCGCGGATTTGGGATAGCACCAAAAGTATTCGGGCTCGAAGAACTCACGACGGAAAGCAATCTAATGCAAGAGGTACCGGACCGGATAGATCCTGAACCACACGATCTTAATGACAACCAAAGGTCGCAGTTGAAAGAAGTTCAAGAATCATTTCTGTCTTTTGAAGATCACGGATTGGGAAAACATCCGTCATGAAGCACACTATTGAGCTGGTAAAGGAGGCAGTTCCGGTAAAAGATCGCCATTATCCGGTATCTCCTGCAGTGCAAAAGCTTATATATGAGGAAGTAGATGAAATGTTGCGCCTAGGGGTCATTGAAGAGAGCGATAGCGCCTGGAGCAATACGATTACCCTAGTTAGAAAGCCTGGTAAAAATCGACTCTGCTTAGATGCCCGGAAGCTGAATGAGAGAACTATAAAGGATGCATATCCGCAGCAAAATATAGAGGGCATACTGAGTCGCATTGATACGACCAGGTTTATAACGAGCGTCGACCTAAAGCATGCATTTTGGCAGATAGAGTTGGAAGAGAGCCACAGCGTTTACAGTGCCGGGACGGCCGTTGTACCAATTCGTAGTTATGCCGTTTGGATTAACCAACGCTGCCCAACGCTTATGTCGCTTGATGGACAAAGTGATACCTCAATCGCTCAGGGAGAAGGTGTTTTTATACCTTGATGATTTGCTGGTGGTATCTCCTACATTCGACGAGCATATAGAAACGTTGAAAAGAGTTTCTCAATGTCTTCGAGAAGCAGGGTTGACGATAGGGCTCAAAAAGTCACATTTTTGTTTTAAGGAGCGGTATCTTGGGTTTATCATAGGTAAAGGAGTCCTGAGGACGGGTCCTGGTAAAGTGGATGCGATCCGAAACATGCCGGAACCAAGAAGTGCAAAGGAAGTACGACGCTTTTTGGGGACAGCCGGATGGTATCGCAGATTCATCAGGAACTTTGCTGAATTGGCCGCACCGCTCACAGATACTTTAAAAAAGGGGCTGAAATTCGAAATGACGAAGGACGCTAAGGAAGCAATGGAAGCCTTAAAAACTGCGCTTATATCAGCTCCAGTATTGCGGCATCCGGACTTCTCTAAAAGGTTTTACGTGCAATGTGACGCATCGGATGTTGGATCGGAGCAGTGTTATTCCAGGAAGAAGAGGATGGCGGTGAAAGACCAATTGCTTTCTATTGTCAGAAACTCAATCCTCGCCAAATTAAGTATAGCGTGACCCAAAAGGAGTGCATGGCGGCCGTCTTGGCCGTAAAACGGTTCAGGCCATATATAGAGTTGATGCCGATTACGATAATAACCGACCACTCTAGCCTAAAATGGCTGATGTCACTGAAGGATTTGAGTGGGCGGCTGGCAAGGTGGTCCTTAAAATTGCAGGCGTTTGATTTCGTGATCGAACATCGCAAGGGCTAAGAAAATGTGGTCGCGGATATGTTGTCTCGATCAGTGGAAGAAGTGGAGTTGGAGGCAAAGGAGGATGTTTTGGGTTTTGAAACTATAGAGTTTGAAGCGGCGGACTACACCGAGTTGAGAAAGGAGGTCGAGGCAAATCAGGAGAGATTTCCGGATCTAAAAGTAGTGGACGGCTTTGTATTCAAACGCACTCGAGTTGAAGATAGAAGGGCGGAGTTAGAAGAAAATAGCTGGAAGCTATGGATTCCGCCGTCCCTGACGTCAACGCTAATCGAGCAGGCCCATTCTCCACCCACACGGTCACAGGGGGGGGGTCGCGAAAACCCTATTCCAATTAAATCGCCAATTTTACTGGCCGGGAATGGTGGCCGAGGTCAGAAAATTCATTCGGGACAGAGACAGTGACGAACCGCCCGTTTCAAAAGTTGTATGTGGACTTCCTAGGGAAATATCCTCGCTCGAAAGGTGGCAATGCCTACATTTTTATAGTGGTAGACCATTTTTCGAAATTCGTCTTTTTGAAAGCCATGAGGGAGGCCAATGCAGCAGCAGTCGTAAGGTTTTTGACCAGCGAAGTGTTCCACAC
This sequence comes from Drosophila gunungcola, assembly GCF_025200985.1. Lineage (NCBI taxonomy): Eukaryota > Metazoa > Arthropoda > Insecta > Diptera > Drosophilidae > Drosophila > Drosophila gunungcola. Next base: position 72,194 of record NW_026453375.1, read on the forward strand.
GTTTGGCGTACCGGAAATACTGCATTCCGATAATGGAAAACAATTCGTGGGAAAGAAGTTTGCGGATATGATACAGCTGTACCAAATAAAACATGTAAGGACGGCGGTTGATTCTCCTCAGTCCAATGCGTGATAGAAACGGCATTAAGAAGCTCGATACACCAGGCCACCGGCTCTACACCGTATTTTGCACTGTTTGGCCAGCATATGTTCACGAGTGGGGCTGATTACCAGTTGGCAAGAAAACTGCACTCGTTGGAGGACTGCCAAATCCGGCATCTAGAACATGGAGATAGGTTGGAACTGTTGCGCGAGTCGATCCGCAGGAATATTCATAGAGCGCACGAGTCCAGCGCGCGGTACTATAATCGGACCACACGGCAGATCACATTCAAGCCAGGGCAAGAAATCTTCCGAAGGAATTTTGTACAAAGTGACTTGGAAAGAACTTTAATGCGAAATTCGCCAGAAAGTTTGTCAAGTGCAGGATTCGCAGGCCCGTGGGTTATCATATGTATGAAGTGGAAAACATGCGCGGAAAGCTCTGCGGGGTGTACCATGTGAAGGACTTAAAGCAGTAAGGAATGTCTGAAGAAGGCGACCTACACCAAGGGGATATGAACGACCAACGAAGAGTATCTGGAAGAGAGAAGAAATATAAATCTGGAATATGTTTCAGATATGTCACGTATAACCTGAGGCAAATAGGACAGCTGATGTTCCGGAGTAAGAAGAACCGAAGTCCAGACTGGGTCGTTGGGCATATTCCTTTTGATTCCGTGTGCGTTTTTCCTCGTTGGGCGCTTGGAGAGTTCCTATGTGTCCTGCGGGTTGCAAATCCGTGGTTCTGACTCCAGATTACGGATTAAGGCCATTTCTTCACTGCCAATTCTCTTGTTTTGTTTTCGTATTCGGATTGTTGTTCATTGTCAGTGTGGTTGTTGTGGCCGGGCTATCGATAGCCCCCCTTGTCGGCGCAAGAGGGATTTTATACTGGGGTATTAGTAAAAGGGGTACATAATGGTGCAATAAAAAAGAAATAAAGGTAAACAAATGTATTTGGGGCAGCTGCAAGTATGTTGCTCAAGGCAGTCTACATGGTCGGGAGGGATGAGCAGGTGACCTCCAGTTCAGCAGGAGGAACCCAAAGAATTGCCAAATGTGTGTGGGTTTAAAAAGACTAATATTTGTGTATTTTTTTTTTTTTTGTTCGTTAATTGAAATTTAAATTCAAAAATGACGGTTCAGCATACAGGGTTGCCCATATTCGACGGACCCATGTTTTTTTTTTTAAAATCAAAGAAAAAAATAAAAATTTGGCGGTTGGCCATCTTAATCATTTAATTTGTTCCAAGTAGATTTGTTTACATCAATTTTTGAATATGATATCTTTCAAATGGCCGCCTCTGGCGTTGATGGCGTATTGTACCCTTTTTGCAGCATTTTCCATCGTTTTCGCCAACATTTCGGCCGGAATAGCGGCTATTTCTTCACGAATGTTGTCCTTGAGCTCTTCTAGGGTCCTTGGCTTGTTAACGTAAACCTTTGACTTCAAATAGTCAGGCGGCGTCAAATCGGGCGAACGCGGTGGCTTTTTTTTGCTTATTTACGGTCCCATTCAATGTGAAATGGGCTTCATCGGACATGATAATTTTGTTCCAAAATTGATCGTCATTTTCGGTCATTTCGATGACTCTCGCGTGGCGTGTATTGTTCCATGGTAAAAATCTGCTTGGACTGACGCTTCAAACGCGGTATGTCATTAAGCGATCTGGCATCTCTGTCAAAAGTTATGGCGTCGTCAGATGGGTCCGTCGAATATGGGCAACCCTGTAGAGTGTTGCGAAACGTAGGATGTTTGCGCACTCTGCGCTTGTATTTAAATCACTAGTTGTAGGGCGAGAGCGGGAGCCAATAAAGCTTTCGTCTGCTCGCTCTTGCGAATTCGCCCCGTCTCTCGCCACCGTAGCATAAGTTAGGTTCTAAGAGAAATTATTGAAATATAATTGTTAGTGATCCATCAAACGTCATCGTAGCCACTCCTTTTCGTCGCGCTTTCGACATAGTTTTCACAAGTTTCGCAATTAAAATCGTCTCGAACTACTGTGTTCACAAGTTTTCGCGTTGTTAATACAAAATAGTATTAAATTTTCATGGTGACCCCGACGTGATCAGCAGTAGAGTTCGCGAGTTTTAATATTTTTTTCGGTGAAAAATACAATACCAACAAAAACCAATTTATTCGTGTCGGTTCGGCCAATAAATTAAATTCAATAATTTCGTCGCTGGAAATTTTCTGCCGTTCTTGAAGTTGCGCCTGACGTTTCGGCAAATTCAATTGCTCAATTAGCTGCTGCCGCCAAATGGAAGTCAAAAAGGAAGTTGCAATTATCAAGTCGGCCACTTAGGTATAGAGTGCCAAAAGTTGAAAGTTAATCTGTGGCGTTTTGTCAATTGTGTTTTGGCCCATCTTTCAACTTTTTGCATTCGTGTAAAAATCGGTAGATAGTGAGCATTCTAACCAAGAAATAAAAATTTGCATGTACTAACAACCAAAATTCTACAATAAACATAATCTATTTCGAATTATATGTGAATCGCTTTGGCCAAAGAACAAGCAATAAAATACTCGTCGTCGACCCAATTAGTGCGAACTTAATTCCCCCAACTTTCGTCGTAGTGAGCACCAATTTAGGGTATAAATAAAAATAGCAGGAAAAAATATATATTCGTTGCCCTTAGTTATCGGTCGGTGTATCATTCTCCGTTAGCATCTGCATAGGAAGAGCCGCTAGCCGCGTACACATACACACGCACACCGACACCGCTGCCGCTATTTCGAGTTATCTTTTGTCGTTTTCGTTCTCGATCGCTGCAGCAGTGCAATTTTCGGTCTGCCTAAACGTTTGTTCGTTTTTTCGGTACGCTTGAGCTTAAGCGGTAGCTCTCCTACAGTGCGTGCGTGCGGCATATACTGTCGCAGGGCTTTATATAAAAAATATAAAACCCTATTTAGATTTTTCGCTGTAATTCTCTCGGCACTTAGCTGCCTTACACCGTGTGCGATCGGTATATTACTCATTGATTTTTATTATATTATTAAACAAATAAATAATTTAATAAAAATAAATATTCAACACCTCTTCGATACCAACCAAATAAAGACAAATAAACGCAATGGCAACTAAGGATATCGAAGAGCTTAAACACCAACGAGATGTTTGCATGAAAAGTATTAACCGAACTTATCGCCATTTAAAAGAAGCTAAATTATCCGTAAATCCGGTCGAGCTTAAGGTGTCGATTAGAGATTCTAAATACGCTCATTGAAAATGCTTCACTTTTGCCAAACCAAATAAAAGTGAAAGATACAAAGATGTGTACCGCGAAGAGTTGGAAGAGAGGGCCGTAATGACAAAGTCATTGCTAATTTCGATTTTAAATAAGTGCAAACAAAAAAATATCGAGAAATCCGCTCCGCCAGCAAGACTCCTCAATGCCGTCGCACCTGAAGCTTCTGAGAGTTTTCGTGTGGGTTTTTCGTTTTATTCAAAGGTGCAGAAAGGTGTCGAAGCCCTTTGAAAAAAGTATTTCGCCAAGAGAACTGGATTTCGCTTTGATAAAATTGTCGAAGTTGTCCAATTTCACGAGTTCAGGGACGACATAAGTAAAATTCGGAAGAATAACCCGGTAGCAACGAATATTCAAAAGTTAAACCCTTTTCTTCAGGAAAATAAATTAGATTGGTGCTCCTCGACATTGGGGGTCGGTTATTGAATGCTCCTATCCCGTACGAAGCCAAATTCCCGTTGTTGCTGTCTAAAAGCTCACAGTTCGTCAGATCCTATGTGTCATACCTGCACGTTACGAACTGTCACGCTGGCCCACGAGCTCTCGTAAGTCGTCTGCGCGAGAAAATCTGGCTAGTTAATGCTCAAGAAGTCTGCCGACGAACAGCTCGGTCGTGCATGCGCTGCTTTCGCTGTAAGCCGCAACTTTTGACGCAAATTATGGGAAACTTGCCAGCAGATAGACTTTGAGCTCTCCGCCCGTTCAATATTTGTGGCGTTGATTTTTGTGGTCCCTTCAGCACAACGTATCGTATCCGTGGTAAGCCACCGTACAAGTCGTACGTGGCCTTGTTCGTCTGTTTTGCGTCCAAAGCGGTCCACTTAGAATTAGTGTCTGACCTAACCACTGATGCTTTCTTGTTGGCATTTCAAAGGTTCGTGAGTCGTCGCGGGATTCCGGAGAAGGTGTGGTGCGACAACGCCACCAATTTCGTCGGCGCAGATCGCCACATGAGAGAGTTCCGAGCCCGTCTGGAGGAGCAGGGGGCCGTATCGAAACATTCGCATCAAAAAAAGGATGCGAGTTTGCGTTTATACCGCCCAGAGCACCGCACTTCGGCGGACTATGGGAGGCAGGTGTGAAGTCTGCAAAGCACCTGTTCCTTCGGACGGTAGGCCAAGACCTCTTGACCGCGGAGGAGCTCGGAACTCTGCTCACCAGCGTGGAGGCTGTGCTCAACTCCAGGCCCCTCGGCGCTCTAAGCAGCGACCCGAACGACGGCGAGGCCCTGACCCCCGGGCATCTGCTCATCGGCGGCCCTCTTTTGGCCCCACCATCAGCGGCGCTCCCGGACCAGATAAGCCTGACCTGCTTGCGACGATGGCGAGGTGTCTCGTCTCTCAGGCACAGGTTTTGGCAGCGATGGTCCCGGGAGTACATCTCCAGCCTCCAGCAGCGGTCCAAGTGGCACCAGGGGGAGCCCAACCTCGTCGTGGGAGCGCTCGTCGTCGTCGCAGAAGACAATCTTCCGCACCAGCAGTGGAGGATCGGACGAGTGGTAGCGGTGCACGCCGGAGCCGATAGCAAGGTTCGCGTGGCGGACGTCAGGACGCAGGACGGCGAATATCGGCGAGCTGTCCACCGACTGGCCCTGTTGCCCGTTCTGGGCTGAAGGACGTCGTCCCTTCAGAGGGGGCGGTGTTTGCGCACTCAGCGCTTGTATTTAAATCACTAGTTGTAGGGCGAGAGCGGGAGCCAATAAAGCTTTCGTCTGTTCGCTCTTGCGAATTCGACCCGTCTCTTGCCACCGTAGCATAAGTTAGGTTCTAAGAGAAATTATTGAAATATAATTCTTAGTGATCCATCGAACGTCATCGTAGCCACTCCTTTTCGTCGCGCTTTCGACATAGTTTTCACAAGTTTCGCAATTAAAATCGTCTCGAACTACTGCGTTCACAAGTTTTCGCGTCGTTAATACAAAATAGTATTAAATTTTCATAGGACATGAGAGTCCAACGTTTTCTGTTGTTGTGTGAGAGGGCAGGGTTAGGGGAACCACGGCCCTGGAAAATCGAGCTAGCTGGGGCAGCCCGACTCACGCAGGACCACACCGGTTCATAACACCGCTGCCAGGACAATGCAATGCGTGTATTGCAACTGAACATCAGATTGGAAACTGCGCTTCCTTCGCAGCCGTAACAGTTCAGCAAAGATTCGTTTTCGCTATAAAAGCACCCTTATGCATTAACTGCCAAACCAAAAGCGGCGAGCTTGTATTAGCTCGAGCGTTGCTCGACTCTAAGATTGTCGTCCGGTAGATTTTCGGTTCGTTTGCCGAATAAAACTGACCCATATACTCTTGCGAAACGTAGATTTTTGTCGCTAGAAAGGAAATTGTCAAAGGACCCATCGCTGAAGAAGATGTATCTTGAATTCATGGAGGAATATGTTTCACTGGGCCACATGTCCTCCACTAATGACAAAATCCGAATACTCCGCACTATTTCATTCCGCACCAATGCGTTCTACGGACACAAAGTACTGCAACTAAGTTGAGAGTAGTTTTCGATGCATCGAGCCGTACTTCTACGCAGGTAGCGTTGAATGACATCTTGATGGTAGGCCCAACTATTCAAGAGGAGCTGTACTCGACTCTGCTTCAAAAAGATGTTTCGCGAAGTGATGGTGGACGAAGCTGATCGTAACTTCCAGCTCATAGTATGGAGACGAGATCCTTCTGAGTCCCAGAAAATCTTTAAGTTAAACACCGTTACATATGGAACTTCGCCAACACTCTTTTTGGCGATTCGGTGTTTAATGCGTCTAGGACAGATGGCGCAAGCAACTCATCCAAAAGCCGCAAAGGTTATTCAGAATGATTTTTTGACGATTTGTTGTCTCACCCCCGGATGCGTTGAGGACCCTGCAAAGCCTTTGAGACGAAGTTTCTCAGGTCTT
>NW_026453376.1:0-76740 GCF_025200985.1 Drosophila gunungcola
TTTCGTTAGTTTAACAATGCTCCTGACACGTGGCGTCTGCAGTTGGGCCACACACACGCACCCACTTCGGTTACCCCTTCGCTCCACGAACTAAAATTATTCATTGATGTCAATGCCAAAGAGGAGATTTTCCTTGCCACTTTCCCCGCACCGCCCCCTCCCCTCTGGGCCACCCCCTCCATCCCCTTTTTGGCCCTGTGTGTGTTGTTGCTGTGAGCTCGGCTGCTCCTGCTTTTCTGCTCCTGCCTTTGCTGCTTGGCATGCATATGAAAATTGGCCAATTTGGCGCAGCGTTTGGCTTCACTTTGTAGTTGCTGTTTCGTAGTGTGTGTGTGTGTGTGTGTGTGTGTGCGTGTGTGCCGGCACCCCATACAAGCCCCCCACCCCAGCAGCCCCTGCGATGACCATATACACAGAGGAAAATTATCATATATTTATTAATATAATCAGCTAATGAGGCAGACCCTTATTAGGCTACATAGACTTTAAAAAGAACAAAATATTGTTGTTTTAAGCCTTCTGTACTTTTTTGTGCAAATAATATATTTTTATGAATAGATTTTTTTTAAATATTTAATAATTTTTTTGAAAAACATTTTGTACTTTATAACGTTTAATTTAAAAACTTAATGTTTAATACTCATTTGCAATTCTTAATAAGCCATAAAAAAATGTTAATTTATAGATTATTAAAAAGAAAGTAATATTTTTCCACTGTGTACTATTTGCAGCCGCTCGCCATTTTGCCTTTTGTTTCCTTTTTGGTGGCGTCCTCCACGTAATGACTTTAATTAACATACATATACGAAACTTTTCGAGGGCGGCAGCACATGGGGGCGTGGCTGGCACGGAAAGGGGAGATCACTCAAGTGGAAGCTTTTTCGGCCAGGACCCAAAAACACCCAAAATGTGGGCCACAACTTGGTGGCCAATTGCAGCTGCAACAACAAACTCATGAACAGCAGCAAAAGCAACAACAGCAACAACAGCAATCTCGACCAGCTTCAACCGAAACAACAACAACGTAACGCTTAATGAAAGGGAAATGCATTCACGCAGCTGTTTTTCTTTCCCTTCATGTGGGGCTCTGCCCATAGTGGATAATATTTGCACCAAATGAGTGTGAAAATTGGAAACGAAAAATTGCAAAAATATTGCAAACAATTTAATAACAACAAAAGATATTGGTATACATAGTACAGATTTCGGGAGAATTTCGGTTTAAATGGGAACAAAGAAATATTCAATGTGTTTATATTCTTCTATATAATTCAATGTTTCATAATGAATGATAGTATACTAGACAGAAGTAGCATAGATTGGTGACCCCAATCACATAATAGCAGGCTTCTTGCAAAAGCTGCATTTTAAGATATGTTTTCTTCAGAAATTTAAGTCCTAGGCCACGCCAATCTCGTTTATTTGCACTGAAATTTAGTAAAGTTGAAGCGTAACTCGGTTACTTGGGTTCAAATGGGGACCTACCAACAGTTCAACACCCGATAATCGCTTCGATATTTCTTCCACACACCCCCCACCCACCTGTAGTTGACCCACCTGTAACTCATACAACTCATCGAATATTTGATTTCCGGGCTCCTTCATCAAGTCGAGTCCCCAGTGCCCACTTGGCCCATGAACTCCGACCCACAACTCCACTTCCTGCCCGCTTTCACTTCACCAATCCGCCCGCCACCCACCATTTTCCCACCCATTTTCCACCCTCTCAGGCAAATCTAACCAAATGCCAACACAAATTTTGTTTACCTTTTGTATTAGGTTGACAAAAATCAACAGCCAAGCGGGAAAACAGGAGTCGAAAGATGAGCAGGAAAATGCTGGGGAAAATCAAGTAGGTGGGGGCGCTGTATGGCAGATTGTTGAAGAGATTTATGTTGGCACTACGCCCACAGCAGAGCGAGATATATATAATATAAAGCCAAGATATAGGGCGGAGAATTGGGAGCCAGCGAGCTGTTTGTCTCTCGCAAATGTTGGGCAATATTTTGCGGTAAAAGGTGAATTTATTAGCACTGTACAAGGGAGTGGGTTTATTTACAGTTTGCCTAGGAAAACCTCACCCTTTTTCCCTCTTCCCAGCAACACATTTTAGTCTTACCAGAACTATTAGTACAGGATAAATATAAATCAACTTCAAAAACTGGGACTGAAACTAGTGTCAGTTGTATAACAATTAATATGCTATCTTTGCCCCACTTTTTATACAAAGGGAGGAATTCAATTCAATTCCTTGCTATTCCCCACATTTTCCTGTGTAATAAAGTTGCTTCTTATCGACCAATGCTGTGGCAATATAAAACACATTTTTCCGGCCCTAAGATCTTGACAAATCATAAACAAAACGCTCAACGGACAACGGCCAGCTGCAGATACGTTTTGTATCTTTTCGGAAAAGCCATGGTACACAAAAAAGGGAAATAAGGAAAACCTCTTACCCCCAATCACAATAAAAAGCCACACACACACACACACACTGGCAGACGATGAGATGCATATCAGATATATTGAGCTGAAGATGCTGATGAAGAGACAGTTAAACACACGCACACACTGGACGAAATGGCGGGAAGGGGGGATTATTTGGGGGACCACAACAAGATACGCATCTTTCGGATTGTTGCTCTTCAAATTTCCCTCTCTGTTTAGTGCGTTAAGCCGATTTTTTTTTTTTTTGGGTTGACTTTTTTGTGTGTTTGTTGCGACATAAAACACAATAAAAGTAAAATAAAAATCTGGGTGATGACATGGGCGGGGGGAGACAAAGAAACTTTCATGCCAACGCTATCATTTTCGAAATTCCAATAAGTTTAGTATCAGTGAAGGTAAAGGTTCTGCTGGATAAAATATTTCACCCGAAATAAGACTTCTCTCGCCCTTTTCCTCGAAATGGTTTTCCACTTACCCAAATTTTTAAAGAAACTTTCCAGTTACGCTTTTCGCTCCACCTTTTGAACCTGAAAACACAAACGATACGAGAAAATATTAATACTGAGTAGAAATTTAATTTGAGAATTTATTTCATTTTCAAGCAGGAAAAATCTTGAAAATGTCCGAAATAAAACTACATCAATGATGAAAACGCTGAGAAATCAGTCGGACGAGCGACCAGCATTACTGTACATCAAATGTGACTTACAATGTCCGACCAAATGAAATTTTCCCCCTGCTTTTCCTATTCCTTTTAGCTTTAGCATTTTCATCATTTCAAAGTCAAATGTTGGATAAATAAAACAGTTTTCTGTAGTTCATCCTCTTCCTTTTTTCGATTTTCGTGTGTGTGTGTTGTTGTTTTTGTTTTTTTTTTTGTAGCTTTTCTCAGAATTCATAATTGAATGTTTCTCTCAACTTTGTGGGGATGATATGGGATTTGCAATTGAATTAAATTCTGATGCCGTTTGTCTATGGAACTTTGGATCTGCTTCTCTCGATTGGTCCCGGATTTCTGGGATTCTCGTTTTCTGATTGAGATTCTTGCAGTAAGCAAGGATAATTGCGGCCAGTTGGAGCCAAAATGAGTTTGCTACACTTGAGGATGCATTTCAACTGTTTTATTGAAGTTTGTTTTGGGAAAAGTTTGCTTTTTTGGTAGCGAAAAGTTTAGAACTACCTTCTATATTTGCTAAGCAAAAAAACATTTCACTGAAACCGAATTCGTTATTACCCATCTCGTGCTCTTATATGTACATTATCCACCTGGAAGCCCCGAAAAACTAGATCAACGAAATTGCTTCCACTGCAAAAAGCAAAATGCTCAGTAATAAAAAAATTTTCCTTAAGCCGCATTAACCGGAAAAAAAATGGTAAAATAGAAACCCAAATAGTGAGCTGTTGGTTATAAAAGTCCGGCCATTTCCAGTCCACCGCCGAGCCCAGTCAAGCCCCACAAATGTCATTGCAAAAATGTTTTAATTGAGCCAAGAATGAAACCCAAGAATGGAAAAAAGTGAAAGCATTTTACACAATACAAATAAAATAGAATTTCAAACCACAAGCAAACGTGCGTTATACATTTTGAATTTATAACACAATTGGGAGGAATGCGAATGAATGTCGCCGGGAAAATGGGATGAAGGAGTGAAAATGCGCAGCAAGAATAACTGCTTGCCTTTTGCCATTTTATTTTCCCTTTTTTTTTCGGTTTCAGTTGCTAGCGTTTCTGTTACTTTTCGTTTTTTTGAGGTACTTTTTATTCCTGCTATGCACATAAAAATAGAAATAAATAAGAATGTGTTGAGGTTAGGAGGAGGAATACGTGTGGGGGCAAATGTGACAGGCGGCTACCGTTGCCACTACGCCCCCACTTTTCCGACACTCAAGAATTTTCCACGCACACACCACACTGAGGCGGCTTGCAAATGACTCGAGTTCGCGGTAAATTGACAAAAATGTAAAAAGAAAGCAGGCAGAAGGAATAAGCTCCTAAGAAGTAAAATGTAAGCTGTGCAAATGACGATAATGATCATCGTGACGATGGCGCTGGTAAAGATGATGAGCGACGGAATGTCGCCAGTTGAAATTCCTAACTCTGACACCTTTAAATATTTTAAAGTCACCTTCAATTCAAAGGTTTTTCCGCATTCATTTTTCGCCCCCTATGAGTATAGTCGTCGGGCTATTGATTTTTTTGTGTGAATATTTTTGCAGAATTTATTGCAGGAAATTTTATAGAAAAGAAACGAAATAACAGAAAGATATATCCATCAATTCCAAAGCAGAAGACCTTCAAAATAATGAGCTAATTATTTGTAACCCTAATCAATAGTTATTGAACAAAAGTTGCCCTGATTTTCCCTTGTTTTCTTTTCGATTTTCTGCAACCCCCAATCAATGGCCAATTGTTAATCAATGATCTGTGTACCAAATTAATCGTCAAAAGAAACCGCCACCGAACTGAAGTCCTACATGCAAAGGTCTCATTCGTTTCTCCCTTTTCTGTACTTTTGGGTTCGGATGACGGAAGACCCGCAGCTGAGACTTAAGAGTAGTAACCCTTTCTTTGGGCTACTGTGTCATGAGTCATGTTCCTTCATTGGAAGGGGTGCTCTGTTTGCCCACCGATAAACGAATTTCGCAGCGGAGGAAAGGAATTCTGATACATTACAAGGCACAACAAAGGTTAAAATAATAGCATTACAATGCATTTGAATTGATTACAAAAATTAAAAAATTACTCCCTATCAAATAAAATTGATTTAGCTAAAGAGTTTAAACAGACAATTAACTCTATTATATTGCTCAAATAGTGAGTACAGGAAATGGCTGTCCTAATACTATTATTTTGAAAGCTACTGTACAGGGGAACTCCCCTACTGGATCTCCCCCACCCTCATTCTCGTTTCCACTACAATCAACCGACACGACCTTGTGTGTGAGGAAAAAAATTAAATGGAAAAAAAATAAATAAAAAGAGAAAAAAAATTATTGAACACACTCTCTCGGCCCCGTATGAGTGTGCAAATATGTGTGAAATTTATTTGCCACAGTCCGCCGTCCCAAAGGGGTTGAGGTTGAGGTTGAGGTTGGGCTTTGTGTTCCGCCCGTATCCGTGGCGTATATCACCGACACAACCCTTTCGACATGTCCTTTACCCAGTCCCAGGGGTTGAGCCGACCCCCCAAAACCCCTCTCCCCCTTTCGTTTGCTTGTTTAAAAATCACTTGATTGCACAAATGCTCATTGAGCTAATTTTATTTCGTGTACGGGGAGGCATAAAAAACCAGAAGGCGATGGCAATGGCGATGGCAACTTGAGCCACGCTTACATTTGATGGGATTCCGATTTCCATATGCCTGAGGGAGGAGAGGAAAGGTGCACAAAAAGTGGAAACAAAAAAACACGGGGAAGCCGTACCTGACTTAGTCCCTTAACTTAACTAAATTATTAGCTGGCCACCTTCGACCGCTCGACGAAGAGCTCAGCAATGTGGAAAAATGTGTTATGTCCTTAAAACAAAAAAGGCAAAAGGCAGGGGCAACATGGTAGGGCGGTCAGGGGTGTAGTGAGTTGATCAAATTACCAGACAGACCCGAATAGTCCTCCGACTTTGATGCACTTGAGCCGTGTCAGAAGTAGTCACAAAGTAAGCAGCAGTACGAGTATTGTCCCTTTTTGCCGGCTTTGTTGTTGACCTTTCCTGGGGTCACTTTAATTAATTACACGAAATGAGTTTTTTCTGTGGCCGGAGGAGGGGGATGGCCAAATTACACGGCCTGGTGGGGGTGGAATGTAATGGAAGCCTGCAGATGGGTTTCGAGGAGAATTGGTACATGTCTTCAAGTGAACTTCAGTCAGGAAACACATTTTAATTACGCAAATTTTGCCAAGAACAACTTTTCACTTAAGGTAAATTAAAATTTCGGGTTTAATTCGCTTTAAAAAACATTTTAAGTGGGCTTTATTCTTGATTAAAACCAACAAAATCAAATATTCAACAAAAATATATGGAAGCGTTTGAAATAGTTCAAGGTCTATTACTTCAAGTCTAATACTTTGAAACTTAATTTGATAAAACTCAAAACCCCAAAACCCTTGCCATCAACTGATGGTTCAACGAGACAGTTCGCACTTGAAATGAGTTTTTGAGTGCGTGACAAAGTTTTCCAGCCCAAGATCCATTTGTCGACACATCTCCCTTTGCAATTTCCTTATCCCGCTTTGAACTTCCATTACCAAACTGCAAAAGCCAAACAACAACTGTAAAAGAAAAGATACAAAAATTCCCTTTGCAGCTTCTTCGTCTTCACTTTTTTGGGCATGTTTGGCAATTAAATCATTTTGACCATAAATCGAATTTCGCAACACTGGGTGTGTGTCTGTGTGCTTGCGTGTATGTGCGTGTGTGTGTGTGTGCGTGTGTGTGTGTGTGTGTGTGTGTGTGTGTGTGCGAGCCTCAGTGTTAATCCAATTAACTTGGCTTGCATCAAACACATTCCTTTCCACCTATAGAACGAAGGCAGACGAAGGAGAGCGAAAATAAATAAAGAAATGAAAACAGTTTCAAAGAAACTCAAACTTCAAGTTTTATAGTTCCCCGCTTCTGGCTCCTCTTATTTTTCCCTCCGGTTCCAGTGGCTACAAATTTCATACGAAACTTGGCTCGGGAAAACTTTTCGCAGGCATTTCATTGGAACAACTTCTACCCCCGATCCCAGTAGCCCCATACCTCTGGCAGATTGGCAAGGTGGGCCATCAAGCCAGAAAAGCTTGTCCTGACAAATGTTTTCATTGATTTTTACGAGCAGTGAACGTATAAAATAAATTCACTTTTTTCCTCTGTTCTTTATTTATTTTTTTTTGATTTTTATGCTCTGCGACCAACGAAAAAAAAATACGAAGAAGAAAATCGGGACTTTGGTGAAAGATGAGCCGAAAAATGTGCGGGAAAAAAAACTTTGTACAAAAATCTCTTGTTGTGTTTACATTCGTTTGTTTTGCGTGTTTCGTGTTGCTGTTATTGTTCCACACCACTATCACACACCAGTGGCGGAGGGGGGGTTGGGTGGAGAAAAGGGGGTGCGCGTGTCTGTTTTACGATTACCATGCGAGCCCCACGTTGGGCGCCATTAACGATCTCGTCGTGCTTTCGCCCACCTTTCTCCATTACGTGTGCGTGTCCTGGTTGATGTGCCGTAAACGCATCATAAACAACTGAATGCTCGAGCCCCCTCCTTTATCTTGGACCCAACTGCATCACCATCAAAATTACACTTCATATTATATTTACCTTTTTTGAAATACTCATTTTTACGCCCAAGGGCCACCCAAAATAATGGTCACTGATCTTTATCAACAGGTGTAGGGACACACGATTGTCTGCTTTTGAAGAGCAACCCTTAAGAGTTCCCGCATATAGGGAGTTAACAACATGCATCTAAAGGTGGCATATAAAAATAAAAAACATTTCAAACTTACAATAGGCTGAAAGTATATTTCTTATCAGGTCGTAATCCTAAACATTACGTTTTTATTTTTAAGATACCATAAATTGTAATAATGAACAGCCTAATGGATATACTTAAAAATATATTTTTACAGTAAGGTTGTATCAAATTTAAACAGCCGCTTCACTTAAATTGCTTTGATTAAAATGACTTTGAGTAAACTAACTACAACTGCAATAATAACTATAAAAATTTATACAAATTTAGGGAAAATTAAGGAATTTATAGATAATTTTTAATATTTTAAGGGGCTCATTTCAAATTTTCCATTATAATTGCCATCGTAAAAATGGCCTTTTAAAGACCAGTGAATTTAAATTGTTTTGGTTGCTGCAACCTATTGGACGAAATGAGAAAGATAAGACCAGTGCAAGAAATATGAATTATCTGCAGCCAGTTTCCACTGTGCCTTCAGTTGCTTCAGGCAATGGAAACGCTTTCGAATGTTTATCTTGTCTGTGGCAAAGGTTTGATTAGCCATAAAAACTCACATTCGGTCTGGGTGTCGTTGTCGTACTTGTTCTATGATTGTATTTCCCACTCCTCCTGTTTTTACTCGACATTTTATGGTCTTTCCCCATTCCGGATTTCATTTTTTCGTTGTGTTTTACGAGCTTTCGAATTTGAAAGTCGTAAAATGCATTTCAACAGTAGACAGTGTGCGACGACAGCCATGGATTTTTGTTTGTTATTGTGGCTTTGCTCAAGGCATTAGCTTATTATTATTAATAACACTGGGGCAAGTGGGTGAACTTTAAACCCTTGCTTATTGTGCGGGGTCGCGGCAAATAAAGTTTGCCGCCCTGCTCGAGTTCATTCCCACTCGAGTAGAGCCCAATAAAATGTAATTAATTTGCAAAACTTTTCCCCCACACAAGCCAAAAGCCAATAAAGCAAGCCCAAGATGCTGGCGAGGATGGGTCGCAGGATTTGCATGCCAGAGATGAACCAAAAGCCAAAAAAAAAAAAAAAAAAAAAAAGTGGAGAAAAAGAGAAAGGGGGCAAAAACAAAAAGCAGAAGGGAACAGAAGCCCACAGCTGCTCGACATAAACTTATAAAAGCTGGCAAAACTCACTAACCAAAAAGGGGAGCCGGATCGGGGAAAGCTCTGGCATTGCTGCATTAAAAAGTTAATAAAAGTGGAGCATGCCACAAGTCGTGCCGCAATTTGCGGCAGCTGCAGCTGCGTTCCAGCAAAAGGATATGGATATGAATATAAGTAATCCTAGTGCCAAGTCCTGCCCAGAATGTGTGCAAGTGGAGTGGAGTGGAGTGGAGCAGGCGGAGGAGACCAAACCAGACCAGCAAGCGGAACTTGTTGCTCTTCAGGTGGCATAAGCTGCGACTTTTGCACTTCCACTTGCTGCAGCAGCACTGCCTCCACCAAAAGTGGCAAACAATTAAAATGCTCAACATCCTCCAGCATCAAAGGATTCATTGAGTTTCGCAACAAAATAGAATGAAAACAAATGGAATGAAATCAAATGACCCAAACGGAGGCTTGCAAAAATTACATCAAAGCAAGTAAAATATTCAAGCCAAAAAACTAGTGCAATTAAAGATAACTTACTGCGAAATATTTAAGAGTCCAACCGCTTGGTTGTTTTAAAGAAACTTATAATAAAGCCTCTCTTGAACTATAAATTTTTAAAATACTAAACAGAAGAGATATTAAAATTCTGAAACCAACACATACATTCTTGTGATTTCGTATAACATAATCTCTAAAGCTTTATCATTACTTAGACTAATCTGCTCTCATTTTAATTTCTACATAGAGCCCCCGTCATAACGATCATCACCATCAATAAGCGTTAGGAAAGATTTAGCCAAGATTTTGTTCATCAGTCGCTTTGCCAGAACACATTTCACTTCTGTCAAATATTACCCACATGGATTTATCCGTATCCTAGGAGCCATACATGCTATATATGTGTGTTTGCAGGGAGTGCACATTTATATACTTAAGCCCTCGCAGATGGCAACTAAATGCAACTCTGCTGCCAAGTGGCGAGAGCTCACTTCCACTTGCGGTTTCAAGGGTTACTCAGCGCCTGGAGAGCTAGGAGCCAAGAGCCGAGAGTCCGGGGAAAAGCCGGAAAGCGGGAAAAGCGGGTAACGTGGCTGCTGTGCACTTTAAGTAATGCGGCCAATTGAAAATGTCGAACAAGTGCCACCAAACGCCAACAGCGATGCAGCTGCCATCCAGCGACTGCAGCTAATTAAGAACGCATTAAAACGATTTGTGTGCCCTGGGCCAGGCGCCTGGGGAATGGGTGTATTATAGCTTTACAAGGGTCTCAATACTGTCAATCAGTAAATAGATTAAGCGATTATGCAACAGTGACTAAGCCGCAGTCAGACGACGAGTGTGTATTGCATAACTGAGGTAAACACTGTGAGAAGCGCATAGAAAGGCGCACGGGAAACGAGCTCATAATTCCGCTAAGCTGATTAACGCCGGGCCATCAAAATCTTTGCGATGGTTACACACAACTCATGCTCGACTCAAAGGAAAACTTGAGACCCGAGCCATGTATTAAGTTTCAAGAAAGCAAAATGAGTTTACAGCATAATGAAAATGTATAAATTACATTTCTGTTCAGCAAGTCTTTGTTTGAAAAGTCGGTGGAAATTTAGCAACATTTCGTTCAACGAAATATTTTGTCGTTTTAACAGGAAATCGCGAAATCTGTCTGAACATTGATTCAACTTTATGATCACAATGAAAAATTAACTGATATATATTGAATTTCAAATCATGTTTATATTAAACATGTTTTTTCTATTTATACGGATACAGTGTATATTAATTTCCTTCAATGAATGAAAAAGGCAGCCAAGTTGAAAACGTATATGGTGTCATATTTAAGCTGCCTTTTCAGCTTAGTCTTAGAAGGTATATATTGAATTTCTTCAATGAATGATTAAAGCAGTCAATGACTTTAGACTGCAGTTCCACAATTGAGAGGAAAGTGGCAAAGACAAGTCAGAAAAACAAGAGCAAACAAACCAATCAGAGAGATTGCCATACTTTGCCAACTAAGCTCAATGAGAAGCGCATAGAAAGGCTGCAAAGGCAAAAGGCAAGCAAACAATGAGAAAACTTTTCCCAGGCCATTAGAAATGTCCAACAACAAGTGGCCTAAAAAAAAAAACCACTCGAGGAGGAGCCAGAAATCTAAAGGCGGGTAAATGGGAAAAAAAAGCCAAAAACTACATTAAAGAAAAAAAGAAAAAACTTAAAAGCAACTTTCCAGCTCATGTAAGTGCAAAGTGCGAGTGTGCACGAAAATATTTTCAATTACAAATTGTATTTTTCCGTTTAGATAAGCAAAATTTATGGCAGGACTTGCGTCCTCGATCGCTATTCTGTCCCGTCTCGGGCTGAACTCAAAGTTTCAGTCGCAGTCCTGCGGCAACAAACACTTTTGCGCTTGGTCGGCGACGCAGTTGTAAACAAGGGGCAAATACAAGAAGGCGGCGGAACGGCACTGAAAAGGCCACCAGAAAAAGAAAAAAAGAAAAAAAACAAAAAAAAGCCAGCAGAACGGACTCAGACTCAAGTAAAAACCGTGAAGACGGCTGCCACTGCGACGACCAAAAGACGCCGAATTGAACGGAGGGAAAAAACTGCACCAGAACTTGCAAGGGGGCAAACGTAAAAAGCAAGAAGCGGTGCAAAAAAAATAGTATGAAAGGCTAAGAAGAGCCTTGCAGATAAAGGATACCCTGTTTTCGGAAATATTTTGTAATGCTAATGGAAAAAGATGTGTGTTATAGGTTTTTTTTTTTTTTTAATTATCTCTAATTTAAGGTATTCAATGAATGTATGATGGATAGGATCGACCATGGGATCTGCAACTGTCACCGAGTCAGCTAAATATCCGACATTCCCCAACTGACTACCAAGGAATGGGACCCATAGAAGTGAAGCGAAATAGCGTACAGATTTACAGAGTATTTTTCTTTTACGTGCTGCTCGGTGGCGCCGTCAAATGTCACGTACGCAGACAGTGGCAGCCAGGAAGGAAGTGGGCGGGGGATGGCAAAAAGGGGCGTGGCAGGTTTGCCCTGCTCATATGGCCTGTCACATGAATGGAATTGCCAACTTAATGCGAAGGCAAATGCAGCAAACTGGACAGAAGAGACACACACACTTACCAACATCCTCCCACAATCTAAAATACTCTGCTTTCTCCCCCGCCAGGGTTGTCATCTTTTCTTTTACAAAAAAAAAGGGGAGGGTAAAAAGAGTAAAAGAAAAATGCAGAGCCAGCCGTTGCAGACTCCAATTTCAATTGAATTTGATTGAAATTCTACTGTAAGACGCACAACTTTTTGTGCCACTAAATGCGGCCAAAAGGTGTCGGTGGGCGTGTTTTGGGAGCGATGGGCGTGGCACGTGAGCCTAAGCCCTCTTTTTCCTTCTGACATTATCGGTATTTAAGCTATTTTCACATTTACATTTCTCATGCCCCTTCTCAGCGAGCAGACGGAAATAAATAAATAATACTTTTCATCTGGCTGGTTAACCGTTTTATGTGTTTACCATGAATGACGTTCGGATTGTAAAAATGTTAAGGAAATTATTTGTATAATAAAGAGTTTTCTTCGATATGTTGCGATTCTTAACTACCATGCTGACAACACTGGTCTTTAATTTGTGTGCCATTTTCTAGCATCAGCAGTCCGAGCAACTATAATGAGCGAAACGTTGAGACTGAGAAACACCCCCAGTCGTGACTTCTGCTCCATTTGATCCTTAAATAGTGACTTAAGGAATCAGTCGCTAATAGTCTGGGTGACTTACACCTTCACCGGTTCGCCGGCGAGCGTTTGAAGCGTGTGAAGCCATCAAAAATGGAATTGACACGTTCGCTGCCAGATGCACGCAAGCAAAGGGGTTCCCCCTTCTCGTTTTTCACCATCTCGCGTCACTTCTTCGTTCTCTTCTTCTTCATCTTTGGCAGCCATGTGGCAGAGTGGTGACCCCGACGTCGTCTTATCATAATGATGACGTTTACATTTCAATTAACGGCGAACAACATAATTGCTGCAGTCAAATTATATAATTACACACACACATACGGCAGGCGCACGCAAAAGAAGAAGGAAAGAGATGGAAAAAGTATGGAAGCGATATGGATATATAGATGGAGATAGAGAGAAGGCACACTCATTTGCCTATATGAGTGTATGCCTACTATATTATGCCATTGAGGCAGCTGCAAATGCATCGCAGGTGTTGCCCCATGTGTCAAAAAATAATCATTTTGAAATCACTTCAAAAATTCAGACAGCTAAGATGAAATATGCGTGTGAGAGAGAAATGGAGTGTGGGGAGGGGGGGTGAAGTCCCAGGGCTCTGTCAAGTGTTCCGGGCTTTATATATTCGAGTCCCAAGTATAGCCCCCTCCAGCCATCTCTCTCTCTCTCTCTCTATTCGCCTGTCTTATAATTTCATCTGAACATTCAATTCAATGGTCGACTTTAAGACAGTCGTTTCAAATGGAACACAGCTGCACTTCGAAAAGATACTGAAACAAAATGCTTAACTTAATATATTTGGAAAAAAAAGGATTCAAAAAATACGATCCTTTTATATCTGGTTTTAATATTTCAAAGTTAAATGAAAAACTACAGTTCGGACAAAACCTATGTACCTGCAAAAAAGAAGAACATTTTTATGTCACCTATGTATGTACGCACTTCGAATATTTCATTTAAGGCCATATTTTCCTGCATTTTTCAAAACGTGCAAAAATGTACTAAGTATAAAATGTCAACAATTTTAAGTTTAGCCGAACAAACTCTTTTTAATTTTTATTTTCCATAATTTTTTTTTCACTACCAAATTTGATCTATAACTGCTTAAAATATTTTAAGTTGAGACGGGGAAACCCTTTTTAATTTGTATTTCCCATAACTTTTCTCTCAGTGCCATATTTGATCGTTAAGTGGCAAAAAAAAAAATCAAACTGACAACTTGCCGGTTATGAAAAGTGAGATTTTTAATTATTGCTTTCGTGTCAGAGTCGAAGTCCAAATTTTTTCACATTTTTTTTGTTTGGTTTGAAGGAGCGGTACGCAATCCAAACCGAATTCCCACATCGAATAACCTGAGAACTTAACACCGCGGCGGCAGGGAATAAATAAACGGGAAATTAAAGGCGGAAAAAAAGGAAACACATTGAATTGTTTTCTATCGTGACACATGAGAGGCCTTCATAGACTCGGGCGCGCTTGTGGTGCATAATTTTTCATTCCGCATACAATAATCTCTGCTGGCCGTAATTTATTAACGTTTCCAGCCCCCGCCACGCCCATCGTCTCTCTCTGTCGCTCTTGCGTGTCTCTTGCGGGTTTGGCCGTTGGCGGTTTCGCTTTCAGCTTTTTATTTCAATGCGATTGAAAGCAAATTGAAAGCCGGCACCTGACAGAGCACACGCGGCCAAAGAAAAGAGGAGAGCCATTTGCGGGCTAAAATGGCCAACAACGAACGGACTCGCCGCTCTACACTGCGCGAAATGTCAACTGAGTTGCAGAAATAGTTGTCATGTTTTCTTCCAACAAATTCTGGCAAATGAGTGAAGAAATACATTATTTGTTTTATATGTGTTTTAAATTACTGTGACATTCATTTCACATGATAAAACTCCTTTTACTTTCTTTTAAAAAGTGTATAAAAGCCAGCCAAATGGAAAACAAAATAGAGTTCAATTCTCAGTAGTCTTCCCAAAACAAAAGTAACGATAAGTTTTGGACCCTGGTTTATTTTAAAAAGCTCAAATGTATATTACTCTGAAGCCTGGTTTCACTAAAATGGCTGGTCATTCTAATTTAACATTAGGCATGTAATGGCTGTTATAAAAATTTATTCAAATGTTTGAAAGACAATTTAACAATTTAATTGTTATTATCAAATAAATGGCTTATAACAAGATTGGTCATTCTAAATTAACATTATACATGTAATGGCTGTAATAAAAATGTATTCGAATGTTTGAAAGACAATTTAACAATTCAATTATTTTTATCAGAAAACCTTGCTGTTAGTTTTATTAATATATTTTTTCTACGTGCACCTTTTCATCAAACTCCTTGGTTGTGTTTGATGGGGCGCATTAAACAAATAACGCCCTGGCAATATTTCATTAAAAACTTAACGGTCTGACAGTATAGAGTGCTTCGGGGTGTAGGTGAGGGGTTTGAAAGGGGGTCATACTGGGATAGGGACGGCGAAAAGGGCGGCGGGAAGGGGGTGCTGCTAAAAGGTAGATAAAGAGCCATTGGCTAATGCCCCATTGGCGTGTGGGTTGTGCATTGCCAACGGCTGGCATTTGATGGAAACAACACAAGATGCATTTTAGCAGAGCCAAAGGACTCACGGAGAATGGGGGCACCGAACAAGTGGGCTAAAGTGGCCAACTAATGTGATCCTAAATAACCTTTAAATTGATTTCAATTACCATCACATCAGAAATAAAGCAGGGAAAAACACTAAGGCCAATGAATCTGTAACCTATTTGGTTTTATATGTATACATAACACTTGTTTCTTAGTTTATTTGCCTAGCTACAATAAATAAACTACGATTCAGACTAATTAAATCAAATCGTATTCTTAAATTTAACCACACGCCTCAAATGTTTTTGTTTTTCTTTTTCAATATTTTCGCCTATGAAAACTCTGGAAATGTTTGCATTACGTAATTTCCCTGCCTTTGTTTCAATCCTTTGTGTTATTCTCAATATTTTCCCGTTTAATTAGTTTGAAATTACACAAACAGCAAATGAGTGAAATGAAAAATGCATGAAAATATTTTTTCGTTGCTCATTCCCATTTGGATTTTCAATTTGCCGTTTGCTGAAATTGACAGTTAAATTATTTTTATTATACTTGTTAGTTGACTTTAACCGCTGTTGGTTGGCCAGGCTTTGTGCTGATATTATTATTATTATTATTATTATTGTTAGAGTCGGGACATTTTTGGTGTCAATTTGAACTTTTTTGCGGTTGTAGAATTTATGGTAAATTAAATTAGCCTGATTGGTATATGCATTTATAATGACATCACTTCAATCCGATCCCCTGTCAAGCGCAAACCAGCCTGTGCGCAATGATAAATTAATGAAATAAATGTTTATTACTTTTATTCCATTTGTGCGGTTCCTTTTTCATCGCCACTTGACCCCTACCAAAAGAACCAAATGAAAATGCCTCAGAAATTTCAATAAAAATTTTATGTTTTAATTATGGGCCGAAAGGCAGACGAAGTCGGGGATGCATAATAAAAATTAACGCCCTCCTCCTTCTCCTCGGAAAAAATTCCCGTGTTTGTGTTTGTGTTTGGGTCATAATTTTTCTATTAGACAAATATGTAAGAGCAAGGGAGAGGGGCCTCGATGTTCGTCATGTGAGAGTGTAATAAATTTTATTAAAAGCATATACAAACAAATGAGATCCAAGACCAAGTCAAGGTGGAAGCCCAAAAGCTGGAGGGGAGTATTGGAGAGTTGGCCACACATTTTGGGCCATCATACGTGACCGGCGATGGAATTTCGGGGCGCGCCCTTTCTATCTCGCTCTCACTCTCGCCCCGTCTCTTTCGGTGTCCAGCTGAGACAACAGATAAAAACGAAAATCAACAAAGACGATGAAGGTAAAACGTCGTTTAAGGAGTTGGCATGCAATCAAAGCTCACGATCTGAGGTCTCTGAAAATTTTCCAACAACATGTTGGCACTATGCCATTTCAATGAAACTTCAAGTTCAAAATTATTCATGTAATTATCGGGAACCAACAGACAATTTGCATGACAGCATAAAGCATATACCAAAGAAAAACATTTAATTAAGACTAACATATGAATCTCTTTCACTAAATTTTTCATTTAATGTAAGTGTCATCACCTTAAGTTTGCTCATATATGAGACTGGTCACCCTAAGTTTCCTCACATATAAGACTTTATAAAAAGTAACTTAGATTGAATTTCTGTAAAGGGAAACAATTAAATAAAAATTCTGAAAACTTGAAAAAAAATTTCAACGATACATAAAATATAAACCAACTACCTTCTTCGGGTGCTTTGTCCAATTCCCCAAAAGAGTTTCCGCTCCCCGAGCGGCAAGCAAAAAAGAAAATCCAAACCGGGGAAAAAAAAACAACGAACACAGTTAAGTGTGGCCAAATTAATGGACATCGAATGAAGTTGACCGGCTGTCATAAAGCGCTCATAATTACTTTTCACACCAGGCGGTGGCGAACCGAACGCGTGACTAACGAGCTTCGAGGAGGACGGAATCGGGGGGCAGGCAGTGAAAGGGGGGCATAGGCGACCAAACAAGCCCACAAACAGTCGGCAAAGAACAGAAAAAAACACAAAATAAAAAAAAACAGAAAATATTACAAATAAACAATCATAAATTTCTATAAATTCTAATTGAAAGAGTTGCGGGAGCGGCGGGGCGGGGCGTCTGCTTATAGGCTTAGAGCGTATTGCGCACGACATTTGTTTATTTATGGCGAATGACAATAAAATTTAATAACTTTGACACAATTTAATTAATTTCGATTTTTCAATATGACAAAATAAAAAGGAAACGGCATAAAAAAGCACCAAGTGAGCGGGCGCGGGCAAACAAACAAAATGTGGAAAGCCAAACAAAACTCAACACAACATTAAATTTTTATATACGTCTGTGCAAACATATTTATGGAACATGTATTTTTTTCCCCGTCGGTTTTTTGTTTTGTTGATACCCCTCTGCCATATGCAAAGGAAAATTGAATTAAAATTCAACGAGGGCAATTTACAAAATTAGTTTTGGTACAAAAAAAAATAACGTAACTAAAAAAAAAACACTGGCAGTTTTTATTAACCAATACTATGTACATCGAATAAAAATTCCATCGGAATGCAAATCAAATCGACTAAATTAAGAGCTTTGAGAAATCGAAATCAAAACCTAAATTGATTTGTCGTGTTCAAGTTGCAAGTCAATTGCATTTTAAGCTGAGTGCTGTGTTTAAAAGTGAACAAATAGAAGATATTTTGGCTTAACTAACTTTAATGATAGATATTGTAGCTAGCGGCAAGAGTGTTATTCCTCACTCAATGCAGGGTTTAAAATTGTTATTTATTGTATTTATTTGAGTCTGGTTACATTAAAAAGGTGCATTTAGCAGGGTCTGACTTTAAATCATTAATCAAAATTGACCACCTTTCCTGAGCTCCCGCATGTTGTTGTTTAAATATTATTAATCTTGTGTTAATTATCGCTTTAAATTGGTCTTGATTAATTATATTTTTATGAGCACAATTACACATTTGTATTATTTATTCATTACAACCGGCGGGTCACTCTAAGTAAACACAGAACCCAAGCAAATGTGCTGGAATTTATGCCATAAAAGTAAAAAATCTCAGAAACCCAACCAAAGGCCCATGTAAAGTTAACACAATGTGAAACGTTTCACCTGAACCACTCAAATTGACAGAGTTATTATAGTGTTCATGTGTATACATATAGACGGACGTGTGCGTACCCTGGCCACCAAAAAACCGCAATTGAAATTCAAAATACTGTCCACATATAAATATTTAAAGCAAAAAAATTTATATATATCAAAATGCTATGATTGAAAATTGAAAAAACATAAGGAATAAAAATTAATTTTGAATGCCCGCCTGTATTCCGCCCATTTCTCACTTTTTCTCCATAGCTTTTTAAATTGTGACAACATAAAATAATTGTTAAAGTCCACAAATACCAAAAAACAAGCGGACAGAGAGCAAAAAGCAATTTGCAATGCACCAAAAACCAAAGGCCGAGGCCCAACTCCATGGGGAAAGTCTCTCTCAGTGTGTGTGTGGGGTAAATTTATTGATTTCCATATATTTATTTGTGTAAAGTGCCATAAATTACAATTATTTAACAGGGCCGGACGGATGGGACCGGCGGACGGGCCGTAAAGTCAACGCGCCGGCAACGGACACTCCGCCCCTGCCCCTATAATGCCACGCCCCCTTTCCCTTTGGGTCAGTAGTGCCGCTTTGTTATTGTTGTTGTTGTTGTTGTTGCTGCTGCTGCTGCTGCATAATTTGTTAGCCAAATTGCAACTCAACAGGCCAGGTACGTAGCACTGTCGACTCTCTGATATCGAAAGACCCCGAGACCCGGACAAACAAACCGACACACACACATGGCCCGGTCGGCTGGCTGGCTCATCAAATATGCAAAATTGTGCAAGTCCTTGCAACAATCGCAATTAAGGATGAGCTGCCGAAGGGACGGCTACAAGGCAGCAAAGTCACAGATAATGAAAACGGTGACTCTCAGTGAGTGTTAACCATTGCCTATTGTATCTTAAGAAATGGAACAGCGAATCGTCATCCAAAATGATTATTTTTTAATCAGATATATTTTATTAAGGAAGTGGTGGGAAAGTCATTGATATTTCCTAATAATATTCATTAGATTTAAGATGAATATTTGAGATTATTATACTGTGATTAACATAAATTATCCACAATGTAGAACAATCCTAATTTAATTTTGGTAAAACTAAAAAGTGTATGTATTTTTCTTAAAATATACATATAGAGGAAGGTGACTCTTTGCTAACCTATGTTTTATTGAGCGCGAAATTATATTTTCATTTGTTATACAGATTAAGACATTTTATGATTATTTTTGATCAAAACTTTATAAGCTTAAAATGTTATGTTTTTAGGAGACTTGCCACAAATCACGACTTTTCATTTATCTTCTCTTTGTCTGGCTGGGATGTTAAGCGATTCGGATTCACTGAATTAACACGGAATTCACTTGGACATCTCCAATCGGCTGAGGAGCCATAAAGAGTCCTTTTCCTGCGGCTGCATATCAAATTCCTCTGAGAATCCTCCTACTCCTCGTCCCCCTCCATTTGGTCCTCATTCAGTTAGGTTGTCCTGATCAATCGCTTGGTCATTTGTTGGATTTCACTGTTCGTATATCTTTACCACTGTATGTGTGTGTATCCGTGTTTGGACTATTATGTCCGAAACTTATTAACTGCGGGCTTGCAAATGCAATGCAAATAGGCAAATTTGCAATCAAATGAACGATTTTCATATTTAAGATGGCACAAGTAGGGTCAAAGAGGGGAAAATTCCAGACATAATTCAGAGGGGAGGAGGATTCGGGGCCAGTTATGAATTGGGCGTGGCTGGAACAGAGGCATGCACTTAATTTGGCAATTGTCTCTGCACAAACATACAAGATACGAGTGTATTGCCTGCATGTATTTATGTTGTTTGTCTGTCTCCGTTTATCTACTGTTCCACCCACCACCAGCACCACTCAACCAACACCCTCTTTTCCACCCACATACAACCACTGTGTGTGTGTGTGTGTGTGTGTGTGTGTGCGACTGCCTTTGTCATTAATATTAATTTCGTGTTTAATTTATTGTAATTTACGTGCATTTGATAAATCGTGTTATTATAATCAGTTGGCTCGAAACGTGAAGAGAGGACAGGAGGCTTTGGGAGTTACACTGCATATCAATTAAATCGTAACAACTCTGTATTTTTTATTTAAGATGTTCCATTAAAACTTGAGTGCAAGTATACTTAAACTAAATGTTTTCTTTTGCATTTTCTATAATTTGTACATATACTTTTAGTAGAATTATTATTAGGTATAGATTTCTTTAAAAAAACAAATAATTCAAAATGTTATTATTAAGTGATTGTATTGCATAATTTAATTTTTGTTTCATAAGATCATGTTTAGTAACAAAACAATTTCGGTAGCATTTTTATCAGTGTAGGAAAATCGTTGAATGGGGCAGGGGTCTTACAAGAACATAGGTGTTCCACCTAAACGCCTATGTCAGCTGTCTGGGCAGTAATCTTAGGCGGACTTACCTTTATTCCAAGTCCACTTGTAGCAATAATTGCGCGGGTTTCTTTAACAAGTCAAACTCCTTGAAACGTGGGAGCTTTATAAACTGCAATGAGAACGAAGAAGAAATATTGGGTTAATTTCAGTAATTATGCATAGCAATCGATACGGGGACGATTTGGGTAGGTACTAGAACTGAAACCTATTTAAAATCGATTATAAAGTTCTTATTGATTTTTAATAAGTTATAAATAAGCCAAAATAAATTATTTGACAATCATCTGTTGAAAAATTATAAAAATATATTTTATAAACTACACACAAAAAAATTGTCATAGAAACTACATAAAATTTAAACTATGAGAGATGACTTAATAAGATGAGTTTTAAATTTATACCAAGAATGTATAAAAAAAAACAACTTATATGGTTTAAAAATTGCGCCTTAGACTACAGTTTTTATGCGATATAGAAATGAAACCAAAAAGTATAGCGGTTATATTATTAAGTATTGACTTTTGACTTTTATTTGAATACTGTTGGAAATTTTATTTTCAAGACACACTTTATTAGAACTAAACTTTCAGTGTTTTTTTTTTTTGTTTTTGGGTGTACAAAAAGTAATAATTGGCTTACTAAAGTTTTTAATATTGAGAGTAAATTTTGAATTTTTCTTAAGAAAATCAAAAGATAATTTTAAAATTTGTTAGAATTGACAAATTTGCAAGTATATTTTATTTTGAAACCCTTTTTTAAGTCCCAAACCAAATCCAAGCTTCCAAGGAATCAGCAATTCAACCAAAATTCGATAGCAGCCAGCTAATATTTATGAGAATCGCATAGAAAGGACCAAAAAGCACTTGAATGGTATGTGGATTTGGAGGTGTGGAAATAGGTTGCCGAGGGTAATGTCTCGGGGTAATAAACATTTTCCCTCTCGTATTCGAGGAATGCTTGAGGACAAGTGTCGCATAAAGGAATTCCCCACATTTTTTCCTCTTCTGTGGAAGCCATTTTTATAACAAAATAATTATATTTATGCCACGGGATGCGGAGCGAGGAGCGAATGTGCATTGGCCATTGCACAGAACGCATTCAAGTCGAAGTAATGCAAAAAGGCGAATCGCAAACCCGATTCCGATCCCCAAAAGCCACACCCCCGCTGGAAAATCCGCCCCCAATCCCGTTTCTTCCATTTCTGCACATAACGGCATCCATTACACGCAACAACAAAGCTAAAATGGCGTCTGGGGCGACAATGTGTTGCATGCGTGTGTTTGTGTGTGTGTGCGTCGCTTTGTGTCTGTATTGTCGTTGAAATTATTTTTATTATTTTACACAATTTTTATATGGAAAGCCAAATGCGATACACACATAGAGAAAGAAAGAGAGGGAGAAAAACAGAGCAAAGCGAAAAAAATGAACTTTTACAGCCGGGCATAAATATTTAGTATATTGTTCTTGTTGCTGCATGTTTATATTGTTGTATTTAATGAGATTTTTGAACTTTTCCTTCCCATAAGCGCCTTAAGCGTTTACTCTCGCTCTGTGAAAACACTTTACAGAAGCCACAAAATGGAAAGCAAAACAAGAAGCATTCAAGAAGTTTTTCTTTTTGATGTCCTCAACTCGGGGGGGAGTGTGAAAATGAGGCTGGGGTTGGAAAATATCCCATAAGTGTAGGATATTAAAATGCTTATTTGAAAAGCAATAAATATTTGTACTTGAGATGTGACTTCACGGTGTGACGCGATGTTTTTGTTAAGTTTTAAAGTTGATATCACGATCTCTCCGCTACTAATTTCAATACCATAAACCAAAAGACCTTTTTTATATTCCACTCCAAATATCTTTATCTTTAGCGTTTCACCTTTAAATATCTTAATTCAAAACGAGATATGCCACTATCTTCACATCTAAATGACTTCAAATTGCATTATTACCATCCATAAATTTCAAATCGAATTCCCATAATCATGAAATCAATTTATTGTCATCACATTTAAGCCCATTAGTTGAAAGCCCGATAAGATCTCCGATCCTAATCTCAAATGCATTTGTCATTCCCAAAAATCGAATCAGAGCAGATCGAAGACCAGTTTTCGATCGGGTCGATCGGTTCGGTCTTCGGTTTTCTCATCTTGTGTGGGTTGTGCAACCCACAAGCCCGACCGATCGCATAAAATAATATTAATAAAGGAAAACCGGTGGCAGAGCATCCCAACTCCAACGCATTCATTAGTTCTCATTAGGGGACAAAATGTTTCGAATCCAAACTCGCATCTGAACGATAAACAAAACATTTTCAAATAGGGCGGGGGATGGACTGAGGTTTTACCGGTTTATTGGCGTCTCTAATGAACCTCTATTAATAAATATAAAAGAAAAAGTTTACATTTAACAAAACAAAAAAAAAAGTTACCAAAGATATGCCCATCACATTGTTAAACCAAATATTGAAGTTGGGTGGTCGTAGAATTGGAGTGGTAAATATAAAACGAGTGGGGGTTTGTTGTATAAAAGGGTTAAGCTTCAGAAATATAAATAAATATATTTTGATTTTATGAGTCTAAAGTCGAAAACTTATTTCGATGTTTTGACAACTATGAAAACGAACAGCAGCAAATTTTCAATTCCATATCATTTACTTAAAAGTAATTTTTACCAGGTATTATATCGATTTGCTTTACCCAGTATGAGCTTAAAACACTGTACAAATGCACCCCCCAAATTAGATACAAAGTCAACCTAGTCAATTAAAGACCTAGAAACGCATAATTTCCCATTTAGCCCATTTATGAATTATGCAGTCGAGGCGCAGAAAACTGGGTAATAGAAAATACACCGAGAAATGGTGAGGGATGTTGAAATGACATAAGCGTTTAAATATTTGAAAGGAGCGACTCGGTGGGGAAAAGCTCTATAAAAACAAAATGAAGCCAAATATAAGACAAATGCAGGCCCGCGGCGATGTTCAAACATGTGACATATGCG
Source organism: Drosophila gunungcola (assembly GCF_025200985.1). NCBI lineage: Eukaryota > Metazoa > Arthropoda > Insecta > Diptera > Drosophilidae > Drosophila > Drosophila gunungcola. The sequence continues at coordinate 23,854 of NW_026453376.1, forward strand.
GCAATTAATGCCGTTAATTATTAAAGTTAACACCCAAAAGCGACATGCACAAGTCAAATAAATAAACACGCAGCAGGGAACGAAGTCAATGGCTTTTGGTCAAAGCAGAAATCCTCGTCTATATACCACGTATATATATGTATAATACGACCGAGCCCCCTCAAAAACCCATAAAATGTCAGCCCCTGCTCAAACGCCCCAACAATTAAGGACAATGCGTACTAATTTCAAACGAAAACTTCAACGTGGCCAACTGAAAGCGAATCGAAAAAGGAAACACAAAATAAAAGCATCAAGAAATTTCGTCAAGAACTCTGAATTAAACACCGCATTTTTTTTAGAACCTGTCATTGAGTTCGGTTTATAAGTTGGAAAATAATATCAAAAATATTCGAAGTCACAAGGAGACATTTTTGTAGTTCTTATCAATATAGTCTTAGTGTATTTTACTTTATGAGAAATTCTAAAATAAAGAACGAATTATGTCAACCTGGAAAGTTTTGTAATTTTCATCCTACAGTCTCAATGTGTTTAAATTTATATTGTTTTGGTATATCAATTAAATGGATTATAAAAACTGGCATACTTTTAAAAACTTACCCAAATTGTCTGCTTTTAACGACAATAATTTGATATATATTTTCCAGCACACTGAGAGGCTTAACCTTTCTCCCAAAAGTCTCGGGTGTTGTGGAGTAATAATGATTTTTATTTATAAACTGGCACAAAGGAGCGATACAGGAAACAGTGGGATAGGGGGTGGATGGGGGGGTGGGTGGACGGGCTTAACCCATGCGTGCCGCAAGTAGAAGAAGAAGAAGCTTCTTGGGGAAGGACAGTTGGCACATAAATAATTTACACACCCTCGATTCGCCGTCCTGCTGACATAATTTTTCCCTCTTTCAGCCAAAAAAAAAAAAAAAAAAAACAAAAATAATGTGAAATAGAAGTAAAACGGGGGACACACAATTAGGGGCATGTTTTGGGGATAGGGGGTGGATTTTTTAGTGGTTAAAGTGGCGGGGTAGGGAGGCATTTAGGGGGCGACTGGTTGACAAGGGCAGTGCAATGCATAAGCAAACAAAACTTTGGCAATTTTGTGCAACTTTTTGGCTTCCACATTTTGTATAGAAAGCATTTTTTCATCCCTTTGTGTTTGTTTGTGTGTGTGCCGAGGAAATTATGTTTTTGAAAACAGGAAAACCTTGGCAAGTTTTTGGGGGCATCAACAAAAATGGACGCGATTGTGGGGTAAGAGGTAATTCCATTTTAGAATAAACTTTGCTTGGGTCAAATCAAGCTTAACTTTTCCATAGGCTACAAAATCAAATTGATAAAGCCAACCAGTCTTTATTTTAGAGGATTGTTGATTTTCTTATATGAATGAATTCATATGAGTCGTTATTTTAGAGGATTATACCCATTCTTATATGAATTAATTTTTAATCCCAAACCTTTGCAGTAATTTTCCCGAAACTCATGTGATTAGACACCACCGTCAGTTTTTCCACCCACTGACTCTCAATAAAAGAAACTTTTTTTTTTAATTTTTTTGCACCGTTTCACATTATTTAAACATTTTTTTTCTTGAAACGTTTGTCACTTAACGGTCGCATAAAACGCCAATAAGGATCGCTGTTTTTGGGGGGAAAGGGTAAAAAGGAGGGGACAATGACGAGGAGCATATGATTTTAAATCCAGACAAAAACACACACAGAAAGATTCAAATGTGTGCTTGCGTTTTTATCAACCAAACTGTGGAAAACCAATAGAATACACAATACAAATTTATGTTTAATATAATAGGTTACAGATTTTAATAACTTTGTAATTTTAAAAACTATACCAATTATATTGATCAATTTAAACTTCTTTCAGAGAAAAGTAAATTAGTTTTTTTTCTCAATGCATCGCCAACTTCGAGTCAACTCCTCCGACCACTGCCACGCCCCTGCTGCCCCCCCTGTGAACCGTTAAGCGCCATTAGGCGGCTGTGCAGACATTAAAAACAGCTGCCATCGCCTCCTGTTTTCCGTTGTTGTTGTTGTTGTTGTTGTTTTTGTTGTTGGTTTTGTTGTTGCTATTGCTGTTGAGGCAGTTTTTTTTTTGGAGGGGGGGGGAGGTCAGGGGGACATGGGGGGTTGCAGGGTAAAGCGACGGGGAGCGGCACAAAAATTGCCTGTTTATATTCGCAGCGACAGCAAATTTTATTATTATTTTTGTTCTTGACAACGACAACGGGCACCAGAGGAGCAGCAGGCACAACAACATAGTCAGCAAGGCAGGACACCGATTTTCGAGGGTTTCCCGAGACAGGGAGGGAGTAAGTGAGGGAGGAGTTGATGGTGTGGCAGGAACATGTCCCGAAACTAAATACAGGGTGTTGCACATGAGGTGTATTAGTTGGGGGAGTCCTCAACGAAAAAACGGTGAGTTTAACAATTGCAATTAATTGCCTTTTTTTTAATTCATAGCCGTATATGAATAACTGTCAAAATATAAATGTTTTCAAAATGCTTACATTTTCAATATTTTCATTAAAACATTCTTTGAAATCGCATACTAGGTAACTTAAAATAAAACAATTTGCTCAGTTTAGAAAGGGTTTAACATTTCTCTGAAACAAGTTTCTACTTTCCAAAGTTCATCACATTTATACATACTTTTGAACATATGCAAAAACAAAATTTTAGCATTTTACATTTTAAAATAACATTTTCAAAACTTTGTTGGGTAATGCAATCAACGTAAAAAAGAAAACATGCAGCTGATTTGATAAATTAAATATTCCTTCATAGTCAGAAACTTTATTTTGACTATCTATGAAATTCGGTAATATTTTAAATGATTTTTTTTTTCAGTGATTAATAGAGTGTTTAGCCTGCTGGATATCAGTAAGTTTGTTCATTAAGGCTCTCACGAATTTTGCCTAGCCAAAACTATTTCTCAATTTTATATTTCCTTTTTGTTTTTCTGCAAATTTTGCATTTATATTTCGAGGGAAGCAAATCAAAGTCAAAGTTTGTTTGTTGTTGTTTGTTGAATGTTATTGCCGCATAGACACAATTCACATCGATGACAGGGGTTTTTGCCCCTTCCATATCTGGCCAGCATGGGTTAAAGTTGCGCCGACGCACTGTGCTTAGAAGTTTTTCCGTCATTGGATTTTTTTTTTTTTTTCGGTCACCGACTGCGCGCCTCCAATTAAAGAATAATTCATTTCAATTGAAGTCAATCAAAAGAAATTATTTCACGCTTAATCAATTAGAGAAGATGAGGCTCCAGCAAGCAGGGCACAAAATGTGGAAAAGAGAAAGCCCAGAGACCCCCAAACAATGAGGAATGTGTGCCGTACAGATTTTTCACTTGAAAAAAAGTGCCCAAAAACCGGCGGCGAACAGATCAGAAAACAGAAAACATAACGATTCCGAGCGATCCTCATCATTATGATATATGGGCAGACATACGGCGAGGGGCACTGACAGTCATCACTTGAGCTTTGCTTTTAGTTTTCGGAATCCAAACAAATTGATTCCGCCGAGGGTGTTGAAATGCCGGGAAGTGGCACTTGGGGCACCAAAGATAAGCTTATAAAGGAGATGGGATTTATGGCAGGCAGCCTGAGTAGCATTTCTCCGATGGGGGGATCAAAAACGATGCCCAAACTTTGAGGATCATGTGGCATAATCAGGGCTAGATTTACGACTTTACCAGAGACTCCAGATACAAACTGAATAAAACTCAAGAAGCCGCACTTGAGTAACGATTGGATAAGTGATGTAATTACTCGGACTTGAAAAGCGGAAGTGGGATATTAATAGTTGTATTCGGAAAATGAAATCATGTACGGAGAAAGTAAATACTAATAAAACTAAACAGAAGCACTTAAATTTTGGCAAGCAAAATATAATATTTGTTTAGAGATGAAGCTCACTCGTCAAGATTTCAATGATCTTAAAATAAAAGAAAAATTGCGCATACATGTGCCTACTTAAGTATGCCATTTTCTTTTATTCCACAATCCAAATATAGCTCATGTTAAAACATTACAAATTAGTTGGAAACATAATGCCATTACTTTTCGTTTGATTTCGGGCCGCCAGAGGGCGCCACCGCGCACCACAAGCACCACGTAAGCGAATCTCCTAAAAGCAGCCGCAAGATCTTATAAAGTATTTATAGTTATATATGGAGAGCACAGAGTGGGGATGGTGCTGTCGTAAACAATTTTTGCGCTTACGCAACGCCCACCCAAGTGGCGACACCAGACAGATGAGGGCGGTGTGGAAATGGGGGCGTGGTCGAGGGCAGAGAGGCAAGCGTCGCATTAATTTGTCATTTTGCGCGTGTGTTGACGACGGGCAAATATAGAAAGGAAAGTGCTGGAGGAGAGGCTGAGGCAAATTGCAAATAGAAGCCACATCAAGTGGCATGCTACACAAACAAAAGGAAAACTAAAATCTTTTCGGTGTTATTAATTTTAAAATTGTATCAAAATAAAAAAAAACTATGCAAATAAAATTATCTTTTTCATCTTATAATATAAAATTTTATCATAATAATATATAAAATAAATAAAAACCGTATAATATCGGATAAAAATTACATAAGTGTTTTAATTGTACTATTAAAAAACGTTAATATTGGTTTATATATACTTATAACTAATGATTTTGTTTTTTTGTGTTATCTGTTACCTTTAGTACATTTATATGTTTTATTATGATCTTTTTTTCTCAGTGTTTACACACTTGCTGGAAACTTTTGCAAAAAAGTTGCACTTTTCCCCTATCTTGTATATTTCATTTTTTTTTTCATACATATATTCTTTTCTTTCTATTAAAATTCCTTTTTTCGCCGGCTTCTTTCACAGATTTTGACTTTCACGGAGGGAAGACCAGATGAAGAGGCAGCTGAGGCGAAAAAAGTGTCACAAAACTTTTATGGTGGCCATGACACGTTGGCGGTTGTTGGCTCTCACCACTGTAAAACTCTCCCCTTGGAAAACCCGCCTCGGAAAACCCCTTCTTCGCGTTTTCGTTGCGGTGGCTGCCACTGCTACTTCATTTGCTTGTGCGCGCGCTCATTAAAAAAGTTGCGACACATACAAATGCATACACTCAGGGAAAACATATGGTGAATGGATGGAAAGAAATGAGTTGTCTTGATTGATACCTATCATACATATATGCAAAGGGCGACGTTATTTTCGCTTTAATTTTAAAACGAAATTACATTTGAAGTTTAGATTCAAATAACTGCCATGTAAAAAATACATACATTAAATATGTATTATTATTATTATTATTATTATAGCATTATATTTGTTTCTTTATTGTCGCTATATAATTGTCCTTTTAACATCACCAAATCCTTACAAAAAAAAATTTTTTTTTTTGAAAATTATCTTTATTACAAGGAGCTGCAATAATTAAATTTTCTCTTTGTGTGGCCAACATACGCCACCTTTTTGCCCCCCAGTTTACCAATTCCCTAGACAAAGTCAACACGTTTGCCTGCATGTCAAGTGCCAGTCACTCTGTCGGCTTCGCCAAACTCCTTTCCCCATTTCCTCGAGTTTCCCGAGTTTCCCGAGAACACTTTTTGGCGAAATGAATGTCAAGAACGAGTGAAAATTTGCGCTTAAATGCAGTTGAAATAAGAGCGAAGGAAAAACTATGGAAGAGGCCAGCGACCTGTCGCCATTTTTGCATATTTTTCGAGGGTGTAAACAGAAATTTGTCAGTCTATGTCGCCGGCACCAGTGACATCCCCTTCCCCTCCCCCCTCCCGTTCAGTCATTCCTTTTGTAACTCCCCTCGCTTTTTGGTCATTACACACACGAGGCGAGGAGGGCCATGGAAAAAAGGCTTAGGGAAAGTCACTGAAGCGTGGTCACCTGGGAGAATTGCAGGAGTTTGAACGCACCTGCAGTGCAAAGGTGAAGCCAACGCAGGAGGTCAACTAAAAAGTAATGTACAAAATGGCAAAGCAGATAGTTTATAGTTGGTTAGAATGGTTGGTTTAACTATAAAATATTAAAAAGTAAAGTAAAAGCCTCTTATAAGGTTTTATTGTGTAAATTTATAAAATAATTCAAAAAGCTATTAAAAAACAGAAAATATTATTATTGTGTTTTATGTTGACTTTAAGGAACCTTAAAACATTTGATATAAATGAAATTAACAAATTATCAAGAATGCCATTAAACTGTTAATGGAGTTGAATTTTGGAACATCTTCAGTGCCGGCCTGTTTCGCTGAGGGCATAAAAATCTAGAAAAACGATAGCCGAAGATGAATCTATCTGCTCTTGGCTAGCCTATGTATATATATCTATATGTATATACATAAATTTTTGAGAGGCAACCATTTGGCAGTCTGACTGCCGCCAGTGGCCCTATAAATAGTCCAGATAACACTAAACCAGGCAATCAGCTTAAGGCGAACCTCTTATCTTAATGTGTCGTCGTCGTCTCTGAAGTTCGCGAGACATTTTTGCTAATTAAGCTGTGACCAAGGGAGGCAAAGGGGGCGTGGCATCTTCTTACTCACATTAAAAATGTCGCCCAGACATTAGCATTTTTATATAAAGGGGAACGACGACGACGACGACGATGACGACGAGTTTATCTGGTCAGAGTTTATGTCTGGCAGCGGTCACTACTTAGTCTGATTATTGTTATTATGGCGTCGTAGTTTTCATAAATTCCCAGCAAGTTATTTTCCCATAAATTCCTGCAGGACACGGCAGAGGTAGTAGTGCTAAGAGGAATGGGTTTATGATGGTATGGGGGGCAGGGGTTCGAGACTACCAGGTAAATGACGACGACAGCAAATGACATACGGAGGTGGGAGGGGACAGGTGGTAGTTGGTTGGTTGGTTGGCTAGTTGGCTGGTTGGTTGGTTGGTTGGTTGGTTGGTTGGTTAGGTTGTCCTGTCAAGACCTAGACAACTAACGAACCAAGGAAATAGCAACTAAAAAGACGGTGACTATGGCAAATCTCTTGGCAGCAGGACAACAACAACACAGCGATTCAAAAAGAAAAAATAACCAATAACCAGAGATGGAGGCTAACAGGGTACTCCCACCAAAGGTACTTAGTTTCACAACTTTTTATTTTAACCTAAGGTACATTAATATGTTGCCTTAAAATAATGCATAATTCATTTACACATGTCTATAACTTGCTTTATTTTACCCAACTATCCAATAACTAAGTATTACACAGAGAAAACTTAAAAAATGTTTAAGTGCGAAGCTTTTAAAAAGTTTTGTTTTACTTTTTAACAATTTTTACGCCGTTTTTGCACTTAAAAAGCCGACTTCTAAAACTCAATTTGTTTCTGCATATTCTTCATCCTCATTTAGATGCTGAAGAAGGGATAGGATAAATCTTCCGAGGTAACTATCCTGTCATACCTTTCAGAGTACTACCTAGTAGTACCTTCCTCTTTTCTGGCAACAACCAAAAGAAAAAAAAACGACGCAATGTCGAGACATGTACAATGTGCAATGTCCTTTGGGTATACAATTTAAATTGGCATTCCACATGACAATATGTGTGGCAAAGTGAACGAGACAACAGACAGGTGGCTACCAGAAAGCTTCTTAGCCGCAGGGAAAACACGAAAAAGAAAACCAAAAAAAAAAAAAAATAAACAAAACCGAAATGGATAGACGGAAAATAAGTAAAAATAGCCATCGCGAATCGCGCAATCAGAGTTGATAATTTCTTTGCCGGCGAAATGCGTTCAATTATCGCTTAAATGCAACCGCCACCCAGTTAAACAATGAATTAATAATGAGTTACCCGCCAAGCAGATTTGTGAGCAAATCGGTTCGGTTGTCTGTTGCTGGCGTTTCAAGTTTTTGCTGAAATTAGTTTTCCGTTTTGTTTTCAACTTTTATGAATTGCTACAGAATTAAGAAGTAAAAGTGAGCTGTCCGAGGGGAAATTAAACAACGATAATGTGTTTATGTTTAAGAATTTAATATTAAACTCTTGCGTTGAGCTGCTAATTAAATGCTTTTCAGCTACCTTTTGAAATAATGAAAATGTGCAGGGTGCAGCATGAAGGTTAATCAACATTTAATTTTACGAAATCAATTTGTGGAAAGAAGAAAAATGCTTTTATCGACTAAAGCTACGTACAAATTATCATTATTTATGAAAGGAAATTTATTTTAATGGCATATAACCAATTAAAAGACATTCAAAGGGCATAAATTTATTGGTCGAAAAATAAAATTAAGGCTATTAATGGAAATTCAAAGAAGATTTGGTGACATACAATTTTGTTTTTGGTAAATTAAATATTAATTTGAGCAAAATCTTAAATTTTGTTACTGCATTTTATTATTTACGATTTAAGACAATGCATATTCTGCCCTCATTTAAGTCTTAACCTTCGGCTGTCGGCAATTGTTTCGATCGCCAAGTCAACCCCCAACTTAACCCATTGAAACTGGCTCCTGCAGAAGTCCAGTCATCATCAATTCCATCTTCTCTGGGGCATTTTAATGCGTTCCCCAGCGCGCTGATTATTATGAAATGTTGTCGCTGTTGTCATTATTGTTGCTGAAATCAACGAACGACTTCTTTCTTTCTTCTGGTTAAGGTCTTCTTCTGGGTTGTTCTCCTTATCGCGGTTGCATCGTCATCGGATGCGCTGCAGTTCCCATCGTTGGAGGGTAAACAAAACCGAGGGAAGTCTGCCTGAAACGCTTCGTTTGCGTTTTGTAGCCTGTTCCGCTGTCTGCCTTGGCTCCTTTTCCCTGTATTCCGATGCCCTATGTGCCCCTGTTCGATCCCTATATCCCGCATCCCTTTTTCCTGCCCTCCGTCGCCTGCGTTGGCTATCAACTTTAGCACCTTTCGTTTCTTATCTGGCTGTTGTAGCTACATAAATGCTTCCACCTTGGAGAAGTCGGAGGGACCCTTTAAGGTGAGAGATGCCATCATTACCATCATCAGCAACGGCATAAGCATACCCTTAAAGTTGGTCAAATAAATAAATGAGAATAATTTTTATGAAAATACATTTAATACACTTAATTTTTATAACAAGCAATTCTCAAGCTATCTTTTTGTTTTTAAGCACGTTATTTCAAAGCAATTGTCTTCCTCCGCGCTTCTCAAAAAGTTTTGCTAAGCCCGTGGAGACTCCATATAAAAGTCTGTGAGTTTGACTAAGCTATCTGAAAGCGAAACGAATGCCAAAAAATTTCAACTCCCCTGTGCCACATAATTTGTACTTAAATCGAGTGGAAAGACACGACCAGCCACAATCTTACACAATGACTTTGGAGTTGTGTCCGAGCCATGTTGATTTTCATAAATGCCACATTAAAGTTTCCCTGACAAAGGAAGATGTCCAGTCCAAGTAAATGGCTATTAAGGAGCACACTTGAATTCGCACAATTAAATATGTATAGATGTGTATGTATAATTGGGAAAACCTTTAGGTTTTTTAGGAAGTGAAACATATTTTCTATTAAATCATTAAAATATAATAATACTTGTTTAGGTCCCCTTCTTCAAAGGGTAAGCCCCACTTCGATCACATTCAGTCGATCCCGCCATCCTAGTTATTTCTGCACCGTTTGCCAATTTATACGAGACGATCCACTGATCACTTTATAAGTAAGTATATCATCATTTAAACATTGCCCACAGATGGAGAGATGGGCGGGGAATATGGGAGATGTGACTTTGTCTTTGTCATCTCGGCTCGGACATGTCTCGTTTTACCGTTTTCGGTGTCTGGGGAATGCCAAAAATGTTGTGTGTGGATCTCTTCGAGAATGAGCCTCTGAAATGGAGATGTGTGTGTGTGTGTGGGGGGTGGGGGGTGGGGGGTTTGGGTTATGCTCGACGAGAACCAAGAGCCTGAAAGCCTGAGAGCGTTTTGTACAGTTTTGTTAGCCAGGGATTGAGCGGGAATACCGGGGCCATCTCGTTCTGGTCATTTATATTGTGGAGTTTCTTTCAATCCCAAACCCCACCAACCAGCTCCTGCTCCTGCTTCAGCTCCAGCTCCAGCTCCAGCTCCATGTGCATGTGTCAAGTGGACTTGTTTAATAATTTATGATGAGGCCAAAAACGTAGATCGTGCGTTGCGCATTGCCGGCCATTAATCATGGCCAAGGCAGAAGGCATGGCCAGCAAAAGAGGAGGAGGAGGAGGAGGTTTGGTCGGCAGTCGGGACAGTTGGCTGCTGTAGTAAAAGTTCAATTACCCGCCAAATCAAAATTCAATCTGCTTGGCGAAGAGCAAAAATAAAGCAGGAAAAAGCGGACACAAAAAAAAACAAACAAAACAGTAGTCCGGGGGCAAGGAAGGGAAAGGCATGGAACGGAGTGGAATGGAGTGCAGCACAGGCAGCAGGGACCATGGCTGCATATTGACTGCAGACTGCAATGTGGCAAAATCAAAAATTCCAAACGCATACGCCAGACAACCATGAAGTGGAGGAGCTGTGAGCTGCGAGCTGCGAGCCGCGAGATGCGAGATGCGAGCTGTAAGCTGTGCCGGCGAAGACCAAGACCAGGAAGGCCAAAAGCGAGTCATGTCATGGCGGGTGGATGTGGTTGTGGATGTGGATGTGGATGTGAATGTGGATGGATGCGACTGATGGACGGACCAGCAAGGGGGAGGGGTTGGGGGGGTGGGGGGGGCTCAGAGGGTTTTGGGCTCTGGGATATAAGCTTTGGGTTTCTGGGTTCCACATTCCGTGTGTGTGTTTTTTTTTTTTTGGGGGAGGAGGTTGCAGAGAGGCCACTTAGCCACGCCACAGATCAGATGACAGCGGCCCAAGACGCGAGCAGGATAACAGACGGCGCACAAAAACAGAGAAAAAATACAAAAACAACAACAACAAACACACAAAAAAACCGAAGCCGAAAAAGAAACCCAAGCCCAAAGGCTGGGAGCAAAACCAATAAAGGCTGGCCAACAACACACGTTTTGAGAATACTCTGCCCACTGAATCGATTAAATTTGAGCAAAACAAAAAAAAATTAAAAAAAAAAAAAAAAAAAAACTGATCATACCAGAGATTTTAAGAAGTCAGTTCTTTGGTGAGGTAATTAAAACCATTTCAAATATTTTCGGTCAAAGAAAGTTGTAAAACTGAAAATAAATAGTAAAATTGAATTTGCAAGAATTTTCTAATATATAAATATATAATTTTAAAGACTAAATTAAGTATTTGAAAGTGATTTAAAGGCATTGTGTAAGTAAAATGAAATATCAAATTAGTATAAAGAACCCAGAATTCATTATAACAAGATTTAAAGAATCCCATCGTAAAATAAGTATTAAATCGTGGAGCTTTTATTAAAAGTCTGTTGTTTTTATTAAAGAAAAGATGTTTAACAGAAGCCAAAAAAAAATTAGAATTTAAAATAATTTTATATACAAAATATTTCAAATATCCTATTTAATGTTAATAATAATAACAATAATTAAATAATAAATGCATGGATGCAAATGAAGATCCTTCTTTTAAACATAGTTAACAATTCCCTGTAGTTTTTGCTCAAAAAGCCACCGTAAAATAAGCATTTAACCGAAGAGCTTCCTGATCATATCTATACGTCGTGGACTCCCCCGATTTGCAGATATGTTAAACGGACCAACCAAAGTCCCTGACAAAGTTGATGGACATCCCCTTGCGGAGCGGGGGGATTCGGAATGAAAGCAGAAAGCATCGCGGAGAACGAGTAACGCGGGTATGCAGCCTCCATGCGTGAGTTTTACCCAATCCCCCGTCGTCCCGGTTTAACCCCCCCCCCCCCCTTTCACTTCCATGCCCCCGCCACCGCCCCCAAGCCCCCGACCCCGACCCCACCGGCCCATGCCCATGTGCGTTAGAGCTGCCACGTAGTAGGTGCAAGCATAAGCGCTACTAATCTGCTACTCAGTGGCGTATCAGGCTAAAGGCAGCAGTCGAGGCATGCCACCAAACAAAACCAACAAGCAAACAAACAAACGGATGAGCCGGTCGGCGAGTGGAGCAGAGCGGGGCGACAGGTCGTGTGAGTGATCAGACAGCCACAGATTACGTATACGCCGCGTTGAGAAATAGACATGGCCACTTGGCTACCTTTTAGCCATTTCCAAATAGGTCGCTAGTCAGAGAAATGGAAATTAGAAAACCTTTCACAACTTAAGGATATAATTTAATTTACAAATGAGTCCAGGTTTTTCTTAAAGGGAAATTACCATTTCTTAAGAAAGTCTTTCAACTGAAGCTTTTTTTTTTGTTTTAGAAAAAAACTTTTATAGTTTAATTTAACATGTCTTTGGACGATATGAACAAATTATATATATCTATTTCCCAATAGTTAATAATAGATTTACCCATGCCCAATTTTAAATGCTTAAGTTAGCTATTTAGCAAAAACAGGAGCTGTCACCTCTGACGTCGAAAAAGCTGGAAGAAAAGGGTGGAGAGTTGGTTAAATGGAGAGGGGACGCTTAACTTTCTGACTTTTGGCTGCGGCTTCTGTGGCTGCTCCTACTGCTGTTGCCCATGCTGATGCAGCAGAAATCGGGGGAAAAAATACAAAAAATGCCCACTCTTTTTCCACCGGCTGCTTTTCTTATGGCACAGCCGTCCGTCTCCTGCTCTCATCCTCGTCTTTGATGCTGGGGAATCTGCTTAAAAAGTCCGCTCAGGTTTTGTCTGTGCCGCAGTCGCAGCAGCCTTCATTTGTTATTCAAAAGTTTCTTGCTTTGCACTCCGTGTACTCCCTTGCCTTTATTTATTTATTTTATTTGCCTGATTTCATTTCATTTTGTTTCATTCCATCTCGTTTCATGCCTCACGTACGCACACAGTGTCCAAGAATCTTGCTTGATTCTTTTTCTTTTGTTTTTTTTCTGTCGTATATTCTTTTCTCTAGTTTTGCGCTTAAAGGGGAAGCAAAGTGCATCCAATTTTGGTCACAGGAATTCCCCAAAACGTCCCTGGAATGCTCGCCATTAAGATGACGGACAAAAAGTGGAATGTCACGGTGGAATGTCGAAATAAAACAAATTAACCAAATTGAGAGATCTCAAAAAATGCATACAAATGTTATGACTTTAATGGGTTCGAATAAAAGATCATTACATTAAAACGAGGACATACTTGTAGCACCGAATGGATCGTTTAAAGCAATCTTAATAAAATATATATTAACAGATTTACTAAGTGATTCAATGCTTTTAGTATTCTTATATAGCTTAATTTATTGAAAAGCAAAATCCTCTTGCGATGTTAAATTCGCATTTTACTGCAGGCATAACCAAATTTGGAGGAAAAAAAAACTGTCACAAAAATGGATTAAAATATTTATAAAACACGCAAAAACCTTTTAATAATTTTATCTTCATAGACATGAAGTAGCAGATTCAAATGCCACTATATGTATAATAAAATATATACACATGAGTACATATTTGATTTTATTGCGGAAATTGTTTGATAAGCATTTTCCCCATAAACAAAGAAAAAATGGCAACCGGAAAATTTACGAGCAAACAAAATTTTTGTTTGAATTCTGTTATTTTTGGATTGTTGGCTTTTTTTTGGGCTACACACAATTTAAGGCAACCAGTTTAATGTTTTTATTTAAAAACAGATACTGCACTTTATGTTTTTATTTATACACGCAGATAAACAATAGCATTGACAGGCCAAAAAAAATGGAACGTAAATACGCTTTTACGTGATTTTTCTTGATTGCATTTTTTTGTGCAGAATATTTTTGCTGTTTCCAAAGAAGCTGCTTCCGTAAAAGATAATGCAAAAGCCGGGCGCAAAATAAAAAAAAATAAGCCCAGCCCATAATGCTGGCTAAATATGTGTAAACACTAATTATGTTAATTATCATTTTTTGCCTTTGCCAGCAATTATGCTAATTGTATTTTCAATTATTATATGCTTATTTATTATTATTTCTCAGCGTGCCCTCGCCGGGCTTCATTGTTGTTGCCGATGATTAAAATTATACAAACGAGACTCGATTTATGAAAAATACAGCGGCTCATACAAAAAGACGAGAAGAAACAAAAGTAGAAAATTCTGGTCGACAAAAAAAGGACAAAAAAAATTACGTTGCCTGAATTTTAAGATGGTTTTATATTTTTTATTCTCGGTCATTCGTTTGCAGCCAAAATTAAATTGATTTTGCTTAACAGAAAGGGGGCGCGGTCGTCCGCCTCCGATTACAATGGCCGTCTGGACATATAATTACACCCACCTACATACATTTCGGGCTGGCAGACATAATGCATTCGCACATATTCATTAAATAATTATGTCCATAATTAAAAACGAAGCGAAAGGCACGGAGGAGCTGCGTCTGGATTTAACCCGGAAAACCCATTTCGAACTAAAAGTTTCTCCCTTGCTTTTTTCAAACTTTTGCATAGTTTTCTATTAACTTCAATTCCTCGAAAAATGAAATTAAACATAAAATTAAGAGCAACGCGGTTGAAAAATTAAACATGAAACAAACAAAGGGAATATCTGTAAACATTTTTTTTTAAGAAATGTTCATAAATGGTAACCTTAAGCCAAATAAATAAATAAAGCCTAATATATAACAACTTTAACAGCTATTAGTCCTGTGCAATTTTCGTTTTATATTCAATACAAATATCTTTTAAATTTTGCATGTTCTGTTTGGCATTCTCTGCTTAGCATTCATTAAAGAAAGTCTTGGTAATATTGTTAAGCAACAACTGCAGCTGTTTCTCCACTCGTTTTTTTCTCGCTTTTTGCAGTTTTCTTAATTTGTTCAACACATTTTTCTTGACTTTAAGGGCTTATATGGTGTTTATTAGCGCCACCTGGTCTGTGTTAAACGATATAACAGCTGCCGCCGATCTATATGTCTTGTTTATATAGGCTGAAAACCGACAGCAGTTCATAATTGCCCCCAGCATCCACAGCCCATTTCCATCAATCTCCCACCATTCTGTTTCAGCTGTTTCAGGCTTTCTCTCGATTTTTGTACATTTTTTATTAACGCCCAGTGCCAGTGCCATCTTAAAATTGCAAAAAAAAAAAAAATGTTAAAAAAAAATAAACAAAAATTGACGCCTTCGCGTGGCATTTGTTTAATTAAAGTGATGACCTCCCTGCAACGAGTGCGCGTCCCGCGGCGGCTGAGTGAAAAAATCAGAAGCCGCTGGCATTATTTAAAATGCAACGCAATGCGGCGCTCGAAATGCAATCAATGTGAATTAAATTCCCCAACTGGGACCAGCACAAAGCGTGTGGTGGAGGCAAGGATGGAGGAAAAGCCGGGGAAAATCTGGGGAAAAGGCTGGGGAAAGGCGGCATGCAGCGCGGATGCCTGGAATCAGAGTCACAATCTGAATCAGAACCCGGCGCAGGTCAGGTCAGGGATTGGGGTCAGTGTTCAGTTCGGCCGCAAATATTTTATCCAAACTCCGTCAGAGAACAAAAATTGTGAGGAACTGTATATATATATACACATTAAACAATAGTGAAAAAAAAAAACAAATAAAATAAAACAAAAATTAAAAAATATAACGGGGCAGAGAAAAATCAGGAAAAATTTAATTGAGCGTTAAATATTCCAGGGGGTGGGTGCTGGGGAAAAATGCACATTGAAGGTGCTGTAGCAGAATGCTTTGTCCATGTTATCTCTGCTCCTGGCATTTGTTTATGACATAAATAATTTGTAAATCGACAAACTTCAAACCTTTTCATCCTTCTTCAAGTTTAAACTGTCTGGGCGGATTAAGTCAACTTGCTAAATTATTAATTGCATAAATAAACTTTGGAATTATGCTTATTTTTTCTTGTCACAACAGTTTAATGTGTTTATTCCTGCCAAATATTTATAGATTAGAGCAAATTATTTATAATACTGTTTTCCCTACAAGCTATTTTGTTTGGTTTAATATAGTTAAAATAAAAATTAGTTGATTTAAATTCTATTGCCCAATAAAAATTTAAGGTCTTAAAAATGTTATATTTAATGTTCAAATAAATGTTTTATTTTATTCTAAAAGAAAAAAATATTAATTATTATCAACCATTGAAAATTGTGTTAGTTTTATTTAAATTTCAAGCAGCGAAAGCCTGGCTTCCAATCGCCCATTTAAAGAAGTAAAATGAAAGAATTCTTTTTCAATTGCTTTCACTTATTGTATTCTGCTTTGATTTTTTTCCTGTACTTTGTTTCGTTGGTCACGCAATTAATTTCTGCACGCAAAGTTTTGTTGGCTGAGTGAAACAATAGCCTGGAACGCCCTTTTGCCACCCAACCACCGCCCCCACCCGTTTTCCTGGGACTAGGTACTAGGCATTGTCTTGGAAATCTGCCCTCCGCCCACCTCCCTCAAGTTTTCACCAGCCCTTCGTTTTCCCCACCCCCAGCCCGAAACTGCCGTGTGATCGTTATTATTAGAAAAGTTTTATGCACAATATTTTTCTTGTTCCTTTTTGATTGTTGGCACACTTGGGCTCTTCTGCTTTGTCCCGGCTACTTGTTGTTGCCATGCTTTTGTTTGCACCTTCTTCTTGACCAAAAGCAGGCACCCCACACCCCACACCCTTTAACCCACCACCACCAATTGCTTAACCCTCGACTGCCAGCCATCATACATCGTTTATGTTACGTGACTTGTTTGCCAGATGAATGCAAAATAACAGACCCCGAAGGAATCAGAAAAAATCGGATGGGGGTGGCGGAAAATCTCTCTTAAACACATGTGCTGAAGGTTGGAAAAACAGCGGAAAAATCAACAAAGAACAAAAAAGAAAAACAGTTGAGCCCAACAAAAAACCAAAAAAAAAATATACAGCAGGAGAAAACAATAACATAAGACAGGCGAAGAGAAAGAGATAAAAGGCGGCTTTGATAATGAGACCAAATTAAGCGATGGCCCACAGGAGAAAGTAGGGAAAGGGGGCGGAGAAAGATAACAAAGACTGCTAGGATACGGCCAATTTGTCACACTTGTAAAAACCTATTTAAGGTTTGTTTCTCCTTTTTTTTTATTTTTTCCAACAATTCTATTATAACATCTGGTAATATTTAATACCAAAACCAATATGAATTTTTATAAAATTGGAGACTTAAGCCACAAATAAACTCTTCTTTCTTTGTAAAAAATTAAAAAATTAACATTTTCTGTAAGGATTACGTAACGTAACGTAATATATTCTCTGTGCACCTTCATTCATTCATATCATATCTTTTGGGTTTTTCCCCATTTTCCGTCTGCCATTTCTACCGTCACTCATACGACTTAACTTTTTCAACCCAACTTTTATTGTAAACTTTTTCGCTGTCTCCATATCCTGTGCCTTAATCATTTTATCGATTCCAGTTGTTTTTGTTGCCGCACGTTGTTGCTTTTAATGCATATTAAACAGATGTAAAAATTTACACTTCAATTACAGCAACTTGAGCGTGAAATACAACAACAGCTGGAAAGGATATCCCACAGTAGCAGCAACAACAACAACAACAACGGAAAAGAAGGGAAAGGAAAGGGAAAAAAAGGTTGAGAACTGTAAATGATGCTGCAAGGGAAATCAAAATTTAAAACGAAAGACAACAAAAAACAAGGTAAATTAAGGAAAATGGGAGCTGAAAAAACACAACATATTAAAATTAAATGAATAGAATTCAGAGGAGCCCAATATCGAAACAAAAGCGAGAAAGAACACGAATAATTTTAACAAGACGAAGAAAATGTATTCTGCTTAATAGTCCGACTCTATTTTGAGGTTATTTGCAATATTAAATCATTGATCTTAATAATCATATTGATATTTCATTCATTTAACTTCTCCTCATATCACCAGTTTTAGTTTGTAACTTAGTATCAGTCAAATTTATTTTGACCAGATATTAAAGAACTCTCGAAATGTGCATTTTCATAATATCATCAGTTTCCGTTTCTGACTTTACAACCAGCAGAGTTTCGTAACAACTGTCTGCTCAAAATGTATAACACCCTGTGTGCTACAATAAGGGGCATCAAAAAGGATCTCCGACTTGTAAGTTGTTTTTGTTGCGGCTAAAATTACAAGTAATTGAACCTCAAGATGCTGCTCCGGTGCCTTTTTCCGCTTTTGCTTTTTTTTTTTTTTTTGAGGGAACATGTGTGCGGCATCGGTGGAAAACAACAGGCAATACAAATTGGAAGAAGTCGAAGAAGGGGAACGAGGGAAACAGCAGGATACAAACCTTGAAAACGCAAAAGATACAGACCATGGACACAAAAAAGGTTTCATGGGAAAAGGGAGCTGTAGTCAAGGGGCGTGGCAAATCGCAACAAAAAGGAACACATCGGAGCCACTGCGAACCCAAATATGCCCAAAAATAAATGAGAAAGAACGAGCGCGGTAGCCGAGGATTTTCTCCTCACATTTTTTGTTGGCAAAATGTTTCGTTTATCGATCAATCGATCATACTTAGCTGGGACATAAACCAGCTGTCGCGTTTTTCTCGTTCACCCTCATTTAACGGTAACCATAAACCCCAGACGAGACACGCCCACTTTGATGGGCGAAATGAGATCAGCCAAAAGGTGTTCAAGTCCCCCTGCCCAGATTTGTACAGAAACTCGAGAGGGATCCCGATGCCGACACGGAACACATTTTCGTTTCGGTTTCATGTCAAAATATTTGGTAAGCAATTAAATGCGGTAAATAAGGGATTAAACCACAAATCGTAAAATATCGAATGGCTTTCGGGAATATATCAAATATTTATTAGGATAATGACGTATGTGGCACGAAATCACTATTTATTCACAATGAATAGCGTCTCAGATATACTGCAATATCAACCCATTATATTTACTTTAAATAGATAGACGTTCTATAGAAGTTCTATGAATCTGGTTCCCCTCAGTTTTTTATGTAAAATGGTTGCTTTGATGTCCGAAAGTATTTGGCAATAGTTAAGCCGGAAATGTCGGAAAAGGAAATCTGGTTCTGGTCAATAAATTGAAGTGGTTTCTCGTTTTTTGATAGGCCCCCTCCGTTCCGTTGTCCTCCCATTTCGAAGGATAAGACGCCACGTCTACAGCATAAATTCAACTTATTTCTTACAGATTTCAAAGTAAATATGCAAAATATTTCTTAGTACCACATTAATGCATCAGCCAAGAGGGAGTGGGCAGGCCAGAGGCGGCGTGGCGAGGGGGTTTTGGATTGGGAACTGGGGACTGGGTTCCGGTTTTCTGGGGTGTGACTCGCTTGGCTGGGCGACGTCACTCACACTCATCCAAATGTGGGCGAGATATCTCAGGAAGCGGCTATAAACATTACAAAAAAAGATTCAGAAAAGACTAGCGAAAAGGTTTGCTATGAAGAACGTTACTTTAAATACCCTTAAAGAATTTAAAAATTTGCAGGAATGCCACTACGACAGAAAAAATGTATACTTCAATTTTAAGAAATATTTAGGTTTGTGCTATAAAACGAAATTCATTAAAATCATGAAAATAAGCATTACAAAGATTCTTCATATATGATATGGTTTGTGTTCAGTTGCAGTATTCCTGATTTTTGTAAAGGGCCTTCAACAAGATTGGAAATTTGTGCTTAGTTCCAGAGCTTGCCAACAAGCTCGTAAACAACTACCTGCCCAAATTGATATAATTCTTTATGAAAAATTTAGAACAAAGTTAAAATAAATTATTAGCATTAAAAACAAGCAGACAGGCCAGATTGGCAATGGTTTTGTAAAAATATATGCACATATAACACGGTTTCGGCTAAGTTTTAGAGGTTGACACAAATATCTTAACCAACTTATAACCCAAATTGAAATACCCTCTTTGAGGGCAAGATAAGGAAACAAAGAAAAAACCAAAAAAAGACGAAACAGCGACACGATATGGGAAGAAAGAAGAATGGGGGCTTCCACAAGTCGGCGAGCTATGCGAAAAACGTGCAACAAACTATGCCTTCATCTCGCTCTAACTGCTGGCCGGGCCGCATTAACCCCTCGCCGCCCGCTTAACCCCACGGTGGCTGGGGCCAAGCTTAAATGTTGGCGGCATGTCATGGAAATAACATTAAAAACACATTAAAACCGCGAGTTTCTGGCCAGTCAACAACAACAGCAGCGGCAATAACAACAACAACAAACAAAAGCAAAGCGATGTGAGAAGCCCAGAGATATATACACCATATACCCACACTCAAATGGGAAGTATCTGTGTGCACAAGGCGAAGAGACAAAGATGCGTTTCTTCCTCTTGGCCGACTGCTGTTGCTGTTGCTATTGCTGTTGCTGTTGCTGTTGCTGTTGCTGTTGTTGTGTGTTATCCCACCGAAAAAAGCCAAGCCAGCGCCAAA
The DNA here is from genome assembly GCF_025200985.1 of Drosophila gunungcola. NCBI lineage: Eukaryota > Metazoa > Arthropoda > Insecta > Diptera > Drosophilidae > Drosophila > Drosophila gunungcola. The sequence goes on from NW_026453376.1 coordinate 44,206, forward strand.
AAGAGTAATGCACACCATGGAAATGGAGACAGGAAAAGGACTCGAAAATAAGAACGATACCAACTGGCAACAGGACCAAAGTGGGGATTTGGATAAGCCAGACGGCATCAACTGGATGCCAATTTTCAAGTGGCAAAATCTTCGGTCTTAATGTTTTCATAATAAATAATTGAAATATTTTCATCTTTCTATTTTATATATGAATGGTTTTCTTCTTTGAATAAAGTTACTAAAAGATATTCATCTTTAAATTAATTATTTAAAATATTTCTTCTTTAAATTTAATATTTACTTTTTTAGTTTTAATACTTTTTATATTTTCATAATTTAATTAAATAGATAAATATAATTAATATTTTGATTATTTTCTTAGTTGAAATTTTCTACTTGAAATATTTTCCTCTTTGAAATTTATATTTATAATATTTTCTTGTTCTTGTTTAATATTTTAAATATTTTATGTTTTCAATTTAAGGTAAAAGCATAGGTACATTTTTAATTTATGTCTGAAAGATAAAATTTCTCAACCCAAGTGATAAAGATAAAGAAATATAAATCGAAAATTAAACCCTTTGCTGAACAATGATATCCGGAAAATCATATATTGATATCTGTAAAAAAAATAATATATTCCCTCGAACATTGAGGTGAACGCCTGAAGACAACCCTAATAACGAGCATAACAATTAGTGGCGTGAATGCTTTTTTAAGGGAAAACCATCGGTTATTTTTACTAAATAAATGTAATAAAAAAGCTGGCAAGCCCAGTTTCTACCATACACGGAGCTGTAATATTTTTTGCTCAAAACCCAACGCACCTTAAATAAAAAATGAATATTAACATCACCGGCACGAAATTATAAATATGGTAAAACGCCACAGCGAATTGCTTCCGTTTCAGTGACCCTCTAATCGCCAGAAAAGCAATTAAGATGATTTTCAGGTGGGGGCGAGATCTAGGAACTACGCTCCACAATTAAATCAGGCCTCCCTGCCGGGCGAATCGAATCGATTCGCTTATAGTTAATGCTAACTATATGTTCGGCCGTCACGCCTCATTAACTGCCCCCTGTCAGCGCCAATAAATACATGGTGGGGGGGGAGAGAAAAGACGTGGAATTGTAAATTTACAGCACGTAATAATAACGAATTTCTCGTTAACAATTTCCAAACAGCCATCATCATCAGCGGCAGAAATTAACAATTTTGTTTGCCAATCACACATCAATGAATTATCATCAACAAACCCACTATGTGGGGAAGAAAATGGGCGGGGAAAATCACAATCATAATTGAGGTTAACCCCAAAAATGCCCTTCCTGCGAGTGGGAATCAAAAAGCAAATCCAAATTAATGGAATTACGGCTGATGAAGGGTATACTTGTAGGGCTTACACAAAATATTTGGTTCATTTATTGGGTTCAGTTGTTTGAACAATTAATAAACATATTTTTAAATTGCACTTATTTGTCGATTATATTAATTATTTATATTTCCAATAAAACAAATAATTGTATAGATTTAAATTTAAATAGTGATGACCTAATGGGATTATAAATGCGCGATAAAAAAAACCCTTGCCAACCCCTTGAAATAAAAAAACAAGAAAAAACTAAACTAACCCCATAAAGATAAAAAAATTGCTTGAATATTTCAAAAATTATCTACCCAAAACACGACTGCGTCATGGTCTTTGTCAACGACTCTCTTACACTTCGTGCAGCACCACCACCCCAACTTGCTTAACCCCTTGCAGACCCGCAACGGCGGGCTCTAATCAATTCGCTTTGAACTCCAAAACTCAATGAATGACTTGCCGCAAGTTGTTCGCATAAATATGAATATCATACATTGGCTGCTCCCTATATATATATACATACATATATTGTTTGTTGGCTTATGATTGATGATGCCATTGATTGATGCATGACGCGCTTTCCTCGCTTTTCTTCGCCTTTCCCCCTCCCCATTTTCCATGCCGCGCTGACGTCGTTTGTTGCCTTTTAATTGAATTTCCCAACTGCCGAAAATATGCTGAAACTCAACTTTTGCATGCTTATCGGGGAAAAACACGATACCCCAACCCCAACCCCATCCCCGCCCTCCGTCACTCGCTGATCTATCACCCAAGTATTATTTACCCTCCCAAGAAAAAAAAAAATAAGGGAACAAACTTTGTTGAAAATTTATGCGGAACCGTAAGGAATTCGCCTCATAATCGTCATGGCCGAAAATATTTTATTGCAACATCATTCGCCGGCTAACCGCAAAGGAGAAGAATATCATAATAGTGGAGAGAAGTGGAAACATATTTACACTTTAGTGGTATCTTTTCCAGCCCTATTTAAATATAAACCAGTTTATTGATCTTAATCATGCCTTTGTCTGTATTTAATTAATAAAATAAATAATGTACACTTTAAACAAAGTGAAACAACTAAATTACCTTGTATTTGTTAAGTCCTATAAATTTTGTAATCTTTACTTGGATTATGACTCTTTGTTTTTCATTTTTGGCAATTTAAATCTTAATCCAACAAATAACTTTACTGCTACTTTTCTCTAATTTAAAAAATAATTTTTCATTCTCTTCTTACGCTGCCAGTAATTTTCAGTCATCAAGAGCAGCAGCCAGGAAAAAAGTGAAAAATGGTTGATAAAAAAATGTGAAAAGTCCTTGAAAATTGCCTTCGATGTCTGTTTTTTATGATGATATAGTACACACCCGGCAACTTCCTCTCGGGACTGTAATAAATCGCGGAGGCAAATCAAAATTATTTATAATTGTCATATTTTTGTTGAACCTACTGCTTTTTTTTTATTTTTTCTCGCTTTGGTAGGGAAGTGGCCAACTCCGTACCTCTCATCATCACCATATATTTTGGTTGATGGGGCGTTGTGGCTGACGACTAATGCGGCACCTTGAAATGGTTTTTATGGTCATGGCGTGCGTTGGGCCATTTCAATTAAACGTCTGTGATGATGATGGTGATTGGGGGCCAGGCGGGGGAAAATAATGGTGGAGAGGGAGGTAGGAAGTCCAAGTAGGAGCTGCACAGAATAGACGAACTTTTCCTCGACTTTTTGGTGCACAGCAAAAAATTATATGCTATATTCACAAATTTCATACAATTTTATAGCATATATCAACATAAATAATTATGTTATTTTAACAAATTAAAAAACTTGTACTTGTTATTTTTACTTTGACAAATCGATATATGATATATAAAATATTAAACAAACAATTATTATTATTTATCGATCGTTAAATTTATTAAACCTAGCTCGTACCTTTTATTGAGATTACTGGAAACATTTACAAAAGTCCAAACGTACCTGAAAAATGGAAGAATTTCTAAATTAGTTATAAATTAATGAAATCTTTGTAACAACAATAATAATACAATTTTAAAATTCGATACGTGAATATTAAAATGGGGGAATTGCTTTTTACTTGGAGAACTAATTAATAATTTGCCTCAGGGCAGTATGTGCCAATTTAAATTTAATTTTTTTTTTTGGTTTGTATTTATGGGTGTTTAAAACTAATTAGGTTTTTGTGTAAATTTAAAAAAAAAAGTCATTACATTTTCCTGGTGTTTCCATGTAATGTTTTTGAAGTAACGCTGTTGTTTCGTGGCCATAATCACAGCCACTTTGTCACCAACCAAGTTTTGGCTCACTTCATGTGGGGTCTGAGAGGCCCCCCGTTCCCATTTCGGAACCCCCGTAGACTCTCCCCATCCTTATGGCTTAATGCAGCTGCCACACGCAAGTGGGGCATAAAAACAAAATGTTTTGCGGGGTCTCTAACTCTAACTATAACTCCCTGAATCCCGACCTCTCCGCACCCATCACACTGGCCTGTTTAGGAAGTTGTTTGCTTTCTTCATCAGTCCGTGGCCCTCACTATTTCTACTGCTCTGGCACCGGCTCCTCTGGCCGGAAATGAAGATGATGCAGCACAAAAACTATGAAATAAAAAAACTACATGCCACGCCAAGGTGCGCGGAGCGCGGGCAGACGTATATACAAAGAAGCGAGTGCATAAATGCCTTCCACTCTACTCCAACCAAAAACTTCGGCCAAACTCAATCCAACAATTTGGCAAACGCTAAATCCCTTTAAAATTAAATATAGCCCAAAAGAAAAATTCTGTAATGCCAGGCTAAATGGAATCGCACTTGCATAGGTTTTTTGGTTTTTTTCCCCTTTGCTTATAATTGAAATATGTTGTTATAAATAGCAAAGAAGATTTTATATAAAACCATTAGGTTTTAATTAATATAATTGCAACCTCAAAATCCTTTCTAACTTTTCTGGACTGTAAAAATTACCATTTTTCGGCTGGACACAAAGCAATCAAAAGAAGAGTCAAAAAGTTAATGTCGTTTTGCATTTTTCATGGAGAAAAGCCCTGGAGTTTCCTTTTATGCATTTCTCATGCAATTGTTTTTTTTAATGTGTATTCTTTTATTTAATTATCTCTCTTCTTAACGTGCGTGTGTGTGTGCTTGTGTTTTTCCTCTTGCTCATACATACATAATTAATTTTATAACAATAATTTATTTAATTAAAGTTTTGTATGACTTCTACCAAAAACAAAAGTTTCGTTTGTCTTTCGTCCAAAACGTCAACTTTAGTATTTTTATGTTGTATTTTTTTTTTAACAGAAGGAAACAAAAAAAAGCAGCTGGTGAAAAAAAGGGGAAACGAAAACTTTCAATGACGTTTTTGAAGCTTTCAAGATAAATAAGTTTTCTGATGCTAAAATAAAATAACATTTTGGTTTTTAATTCAAATTCAATAATAAATATTAAATAATTTATTATTCGGTTACAGGATTTTTCACATTTTCTTATTATTTTCTCAGGGCATTCTATCACACCGATTGTCAGCTGAAAAGTGAAAAAATTAAGTCAAGTTTCAGCCAAATTGATGAGGTGCGGCACTTGATGCGCCCCCAAGGCACCACACCATCTTTATCTATATGTTTGGTCCGCGCTTGCGACACCCTTCCTTTGAAATTCCCCACTTTTCACTATTAGACTTCGCCCAGACACCTTTCACCTTCCTTCATTTCACAACCAGATGACAGGGCGACGAAAATGCTGCTTAACCTAAGTTAACTTAACTTAAGACTACCCAGTGTACCATAAGAAAACATTTGTAAATAAAGTAAACAATGTTTAAATATATATCTTAATAATTTAAACAGAGTTTTTGAATTACGATTATATTATAATATTTTATTTTCTCATTAATTTATTTTCTAACATCATACCGAATGCAAACGATTCACTTGAGTTTTTTTTCTTTTAATCCAGAAACATTTTTCCAGTATCTGAGCATACCTCTGCTACCCTCTGATTAGCGTTTATAATTAATTAGCACCTGCCCGCTTCGTTTCGCTTGCTGCCAGTAAAAAAAAAAAGAGAAAAAATTGAATTTGGAGGGGAGTGAATGGCAACGGCCAAAAATGGAGAGGAAAAACGATGTAAAGACGGTGGCAGAAAGACACCACACGACTGGCATCGTGTAGGCGTTCTGTCTTAATGATCTCGAGACCCCCAACCCCCATCCCTCATTTGGGAAACCGCCTCTAATTCCAATCCCGCCCTGCATTTGTGCCGTCTTATTTTCGTGGGCAAAAGTGTCATCCAAAATTAATTGCTAAACAAATGTCTAATCTTTGCCATTTAAAAAGCGCATAAATCAAGCGCAAATCAAACACTACAAGATTCAGCTCTCACACAGATACAAACGCAGACAGTGGCATTTTCAACTTCAGAGGCAAACACATGACAGTTTTTTATGTTTTCTCCGTCTGTTTTAAATTTGTTTTTTTTTTCAGTATTTTTTTTGTCTTTTGGTGAATGGCAAGTGACTCAATTGGGGGCAAGTGGCAGTGGAAATTAAAATGAAACAGAGGAAGAAGTCAAAAATTGGGATATATAGAGCGAAAGAGAACAAATTAAAAATCTGATGGTAAAGGGATGTGAGAAATTATAATGGCAATACTTTAAATTAGGGATACATATTAATATTATTATTAAAATCATTTCTCTTAAAATAACAAAGAAAGGTTGTTAGAAAGAAATAAAATGATACAAATTCAAAAAAATTACCAAAAAATATATAGAAACTAAGATTTATTACCTAGAAATATAATATAATGTAAAATAAAGTAGCCACTAACTTTAAATCCCCTTTTTTAATGTATAAATTTAAATGTATATGTGTATTGGAGACCTCAAAAGTTCAAAATGAAATCTGTGAGCTGCCTCCGAGTGGCCGAGTTGCCATTAGACGAAAGCTGGGAAAGTCCTGAAACTCATTTCCTACGCTCCAAGAGCAGCTCCACCACTCGTCCCGTGTCTTTGCATCGCTTTTCCTTTTTCCCCAGGCCTCCTCCTTGTGGACACTGCCACGCCCCCCGGGTCCCCTATGGCTTGCCGCTTGCCCCCTTTCCGGGTGTGGACTATCATCCATTTATGATTTAGTCTCTTACTTCGTCCTCTCCGTTCATCTACATCTATCTCTGTCTATTCGGGGGCCTCTCGCTATCTCGCTTTGGTTGGTTGCATTTTTATTGCCAACTTCGTTGTTGCACAGTCAACACCTACACCCTTTAACAGAGGTGTAGGCAGGATTTTAGCAATGGGGAATGAAATAATTAAGGAGGTCGATTTATTGACTTTTGACTTTACATATTATATTTATCTTGTTTTAATATGACATTCCTTTTTAGTTTAAAGAGTTGTTTTGTGAACTAAAACAAAAGGTTCTTAAAGTGTACAACAAATTGGACAATTTTTCTAGTGAACTGAGACAACATTAAAATGATTCTGATAAAGCTGAGAAATATTACAACATATCAATATATGGATATACATTTTAATACTACACCTATTTTAATAGGTATATTTGAAGTATTTTTTTTCTCTAGATGTACAAATTCACATTGGTCATACTTCAAAGAAGTTTAAAATAATTAAATAAATGTCCTAATTCTTCGAAATAAAACCCCACTACTGGCTGTCACTGAACCCAGAGATCCCCTTTTTTGAGTTTTACCCCCAGTGGAAGTTGCTTTTCCCTTTTATACAATTTTGTATTTTTTCTTTCCCTTTAATTTTTATTTTTTGCCTCTCACTTCGCACTCTTTTTGAGTGCAAAATGTAAATTTTGATGTCACTGGGAAATTCTGTGGCACTGCTGCTGCCGCTACTTCTTCTTTCTGCTCTATAGGCCATTGACGAGGACACTGTCCAGCATGGTTATGTTCGTTGGTTCTTGAACCCTTCGCCCCTGCACTTTCTCTTCTACAATTTCATGCTTGACTCGAGTGTGAACTTCCGCTACCCCGCTTTTTCCCATTTTTCTCTACTCGTCATTTTTTTTTTTCGATTTCATCAGTTGACTTGTTCGACGCTTTTTTCCTGGTTTTTCCCTACAGTTTTTCCCAATTTTTCGAGTTTTTCTTTTTTGTTGCTCTGAGTCCTTTGCAAAAATATTTATTTGGACAATTTTTCATTGGATTGTTGAAGAAGTTAGTTGCCCTCTTCCTCCTATTGCTTTTTTATTTAACTCCGCCCCCTTTTCGCTCTGTGCACATTTGCATGCAGCTGGCGCACAATTTTAACACTTCTTGTGCAAATTTGATGCAGTTCCTTCTAAAGGTATAAATATGTTATATATTTACAGTGCATTGCGCAACATTGGCTATTATTTTTTGCTGCGTTTTTAATTAACCTTACTGATATTACTTACTGACTTAATAACATTGTTATGTTCTCTTATTTAAAATTTTATTGTTTATTAATTGGTATTTCGATTCTGTTATTCAAATTTTGTTATAGATATATTGGAAACATGATATTCTTAATTTTAAAGGTGAAATTTTTATTTACCAATATAGTATATAGTATTATTGATTGCGTTATGATGGATGAACCAGTTATTTTTTGTTTGACCAATTAAAATGCTTTGCAAGTTAAAAAATATTTTCTAAAGGTCAGAGTATTTAATTTCCATCTTTTTGGGTACCCACTGCCCGCCAGTTAGTGGGTGGTGACTCAAGTGGGCTGGGTGGGCCAACGGTGTTGGCCACAATTAAACTTTACGACTGCAATTTTCAGGGAATTTTTTTCGCCGCCTCTCTTTCGCATGCAACTTCTTCGTTTTGTTTGGGAAAAGTTTTGTAAAATTTAAAGCGTTTGTTCGGGAATATATATATTTTTTATATTCAACAGCACCGGAGCAGCAGCCAAGAACTTGCGGGAGTTTTTCGCTAGGCCCCCGACCGCCAGTTTTCGGGTTGTAAAAATGAACCTCTGGCGGCGACGTAGTCAACAAAAACCCAGCAGGTCGGTGGAAGAGTTCTGGTTCTGGTTCTCGGGATCCAAGACAAAGGGATGAGCTGCGAGACAAACGGATGGAAAGTCTCTAAGTGAGTTCCCTTCGCGGGCGGGGACGACTTCGCCGCTCTAATGGAATGCAGAAGAGTGAATGGCCACGGCATGCAGTTGATGCTGAGAAAGAGCCCATCAAAAATGAAACTATTTAAAGGGGTTTTTCTTCGGTCGGGCATCAGCGGCTTAAATTTGCGCAAATTAATTAACGACAAAAAAAATTAAATATGCGCGTGTTAACTACGAAATTGCTGTAAAAAAATATATACAAGGTAACGCTATCTATTCGCCGTTTGCATATTACATAATTGTATTTAGGCGGTTTACATGTGAAAAAAAAAAATCAGTATGGTATATTGCCATCACAAAATATTGAAATTTTAAATATTAAGGCAGTAGACATAAATATGTATGTGTTTGCACAAAATGTTTTTATCGGTTTGGCAAAAATAATATGTAAATCCATTTTTATTTAGCAAAATTTCGTTTAAGTGTGACAATGTTTCTTGACATTTAATATCATCTTATTTTGTTTTTTTTCTCATAAAACTGTTTTCGAGTGTGCAACTTTCACATGTGCACTCAAACTTTGTCTTTAAGATTCACATCTTTAAGATCTGTTGAGAAAAAAAATCCTTTCTATTTTCCAATCCCCATTTCTCCGCTTCCACATCCGCAGTTTGTCGCGCAAAAAAGAATTGGCATCTAATCCAAATTGATTGAATCATTTGCAACATCCGCTTCCAGATCCGTTTTTCCCCTTCTTCGATTTTTCTGCTCCTTTTTAACCACTTGCAACTCCTTCGCTTATGTTTCCGTCTAACCCTTTTCCGGAGCAACTTCTTTTTGCTTTTTGCCTTGGCTTTTTGACACTAGTTTTGTGTGTCGCCCGAAGCTTTAATTAGCCCGCAACTTTTTGCCAAAAAAAAATGGTAAGGTATCGAGGCGAAAAAAGTGTGAGGGTGTTTTCTACACACAAGAAAAAACCATTTATATTTATCAAATGACATCAGCTCTATAGAAATACTAATTTAAGTTTAAATTAAATTATAATTAATTTTTTTATGGAATTTGGATTTTGGAAACATATTAATAGTAAGACAATAGATTTATCTAAATATTAAATATTTTCTCTCTGGACATAATAATGGTCACAACCATATATATTTAAATATTTTTTCTCTTATGATATGTATACTATCTTAATTTGTGTTATTTTTTTCAGTGCTGTATGATATAGTACCTCCTCCATCTCATCGATATTTGATTACTGGGGCCATACAGCTCGTGAGACAATGAGACTTTTGTCAGGAAGACCGTTAAAGGTTCTGGCTGGGATTTGTTCATATTCCGCTCTGCTTTTTTCTTTTCAGTTTGCCTCCTTCTTTCCCCTACAACTTCTATTCTTTCTCTCTATTCTTTTCTTTTGGCGGCTGCTTGACATTTGATGTTCGGTCTTAGCCCGAATGGGAGGTGGCTGAAGAGGAAGAAGCTACACGCGGTTCCAGCCTCAAATTTCAATGAGCATTGAGCCACTTAAGCGGTGAGCAAAGGTCGCTGGTGGCGGGACTCAGGGCTCGGGGCTCGGGCTCCGCGGGTTACTGTCATTCGATATTTGCCTAAAAGTAGCTCAGGTAGTCCCGAATCCTGAGCCTGAGTTTCAGGGCCCAACCACTGATGTGAGGGATGTAGAAGATAAACGCACAGACAAATATGTAGGCTTTATGGATGTTTGTATATACAGACAAAAAAAAAATAAAACTAAAAATCTACCATAAATTATCACAAATAAGATTAATCTATATTTACAGTACAAATTTTAGACGCGATTACTTATTGAAACTTAAAATTTGTTTACCGCAGGTTTTAAAACATTTTTCGAAAAAAAAACAAATCCAAATCTTAACTATTCATTACTTTTCGCAATAAAAAATAGTTTTACGTTTGTATCGGTGTTTCCTTGTGTTTCGGATAGAATTATTATTTTAAATTTCGAATCGAAATTTGCATGTTTTGCCGTATTTTCCCCAAGTGTAAAAGCAGTTAATGAAGCATTAAGGATGTCTCATAGTAAAGTCAGGGAAAGGGAGACAAATTTTGGGATGGGAAAAGGAAAAAAGAGACAGAGAGAGAGAGAGAGTGGGAGAAACGGGGCAAGAGAGTAACTTTGTCTCTGGGCCTCGCCTAGAAGCGGAAATTGCGCTAAGTGCCCCGACACGCAAAATAAACATTGCCCACATTTGCCACTCTCTCTGGTTTTTTTTTTTCTCGCCCCTTTCTCACTTTAATAATCCGCTCCTCCTAATTCTCGTTTGCACCTAGTGGTTTATATAATTTTTGTTATTTTTTTAAAAAACATTTTTTTGTATTTTTGCGGGTGCAACACACTCTCAAGTAGTCGAAGTGAGTCAGTGCAGTTGGCAGAGGGTTTCCCACTGAGCTCTCCCTTTTATTTATATATTTTCCTTCTTTTCTGGTAGGTAGGGTTGCCCAGTGTCGGGCAATAACCCCTTTTTGGACGTGGGGGCGAAAAAAAAAACCAACAGCAAAAACAGCAGCAAAATTGTAGCCCCTTCAAAGCCGACTAGGGGTGCAAAAAATTATTGTTCAAAGGATGCTGTATTTGCGAAGTTACTATGCTCTCTCAAGAAAGTTAAGAGCGCAGTCAAGTAGCTATTTTAAGAAATGAGACATTATTTTTGCTCTGTGAATTTAATTATTCTTTGGTATAAAAGCTTCTTAACTTTAAATATTTCATTTAAATTTTCGTATCGTTTGATTTGGATATTTCTCGACCGACAAATTAGTTTTGAAACCGTTATTAATCGTTTCATCACTTATTACTTATGTTGTTACGGTTACCTATCGGTTAGGAAGGAACCGGTTATGGCCAATTTCGAAGCTGCATTCTCGGTCCAACTTCACAGTCCCCCAGCAATCGGTTAAAAATGGCATAAAGCTCCCCAAAAACTGAAATCGGGCCAACAACCGCAGTTGGTTTCCCGAGTTCCCAACTGTTTCCTCATCTTTTTTGTCGCCGCCACAGTAGTAGTTCTCCCCCATTTCTATAGTTTCTGAGTTTCTGAATTTCTGAAACTCCCCTTCATTTTTTCGCCATTCGCTCCATTCTGCTCTGCCAAAAAGGGGAGCTCGAGGGTCCAAAGTCCCCCGGACCGGCTCGGCTTTGATTGAGAGTACTATACTACTACCCAGTCACAAAAGGCACTCCCGCCAAAGGGAAGTAATCGGGGAAACAGTGACTGCGACTGCGAGTGCGACTGTGACTCGCAGTGTGACTGCGGCTCAAGTCATTAGGCTCGCCTCACCTCGCCGCCCAGTCAATGCCTTCCCCCTTGGCTTTTGTTTGACAATTTCTGCGAGGGTCCCTCGAAAAAGAAAAAGGGGCCCACAACCCCAACCCTGAAATGAAGCCCAGCCATTGTGTCTTGGCTTGGCCAAAAACTGGCATACCAAAATAGGGGGGAAAATCAGTGAAATGCTTGACTCGGGGACATGAACATTCTTCTGGCTTAAAGTTGAGAAGCGAAACACTTTTTTAGGTCCCCTGGTAAAATTTATAACATTTAAATCTAAACTTGAAAAATGTCATCTTACTCTTTCAAAGTAATTTTCTCTGATTAAATATTCAATAACCCCATGACTAAAAAGTGTACTGGTTTTAAAAACAAGTCATGATAAATTTGTATGATAATTCAACGTTTTTTTAATTTTTTACAAAGACATCGCATACATTTAAGCATTTAATAACCAAATTGGCTGGCTTAAATGTGTTTCTTTACAAGCCGTACATAGGACCATCTAAATTTAGCTCTCCTAAAGTATCCTTTTCTATTTACAATAAGCCTGCTTCGTTTCTTTCCAAAAAGGTCCTGCTTTATATTTCTTTTTGATATATAGCTCTTTCTTGTATTTCCATTTTTTTTTTTTGAGAGGAGGGAAGGGAGTTTCAAATGCTGAAAGCAAGCCGAAAGTCACAAGTCAAGAAGGGAATTACATACAAAATATTTTTTAATAAATTCCAAAATGGCAAAAGGAGCAGGCACTTGCACACACATGCAAATAGGGCGAATAGCGGAGAGACGGGAAAATAAAGTATTGCAGAAAAACTAGTTTGCTAAGCCCCCCCTTCAACTCGCCTCGCGAGCTCTCATCCCCTTCAGGGTTTTCCCAAACCCCTTTGGATTTTCCCCTCATGTGTAGCAGGAATTATGATGACATACAAGAGGAAAAGGGGCAGCGGGTAATACCGGGGATTGTTGGATTGCATGGCGCTATGTTTTGCCAACTTGTCTACTTAATCCTAACGTGAGGGAGTGGCTAAAAAAAACATAACAAATATATACGTATACAACATGGGGGATAGAGCAAAATATAAAAAAAACGTATTTTTTATACATGCATATATGTACACATTTTACATATATTGTTTATGGGGCGAGGGTCATTTATTTTAATATGCCAACACTGGCCACGCATGGCAGGGCGATTGCTATTGGCCCCCGCACCAAACATTCAGTCAGGGTGGCAACCCTAAGCGGCGTCTCTGATTATTTGCATAAATTAATTACAAAAACGTTTTGCCTTTAGCAGCGGGGCGGGAAATGTGTGTACACTCCACGAAACTCAAAGTAAAAAAAAAAATTTAATAGCAAACAGGCAAATTTTCTGGAAATCAATTTGTATCTGCTAATTTAAGAATGCAATCATAATATTTTTTTTATTATTTTCTAAGATTTTGTATAAGTAAAATATATTTTTATGCCAAAACTGATTCTCAATTTTCGTGTTTATAACTTTTTTAATAGTGACTAAAAAATGTTTATAAATTTAAATGTTAATTTAAATTGCCTTGAATTGTGGGTAACGAACATTTCATGTGTGAATCGGAGCCAATGTGCGTATTCAGCTAGGGGCGGAGGGGGCGGTAACTCAAGGGGAGAGTAGAGCTGCAGGGGGCGGGGCACGCACATGAGGTTCGCCAAGGTAAACTTTTTTAATTATGAAAATTAAGTGCAGCGACGACGGCTGCAGCATAAGAACAGCAAAGAGATGAAGAAGCGACACCAAATGGGGGATGCAAATGGGCGGGGGCGAGTAAAGGGGGTTGGGAGTCGACTAAGGGGGTGTGGCACCGTAACCAACTTTATGCGATTGTCGCTGGCAAACAGATTGCTGCATTAATTGGATGTGCAGATTTTTGCAATAATCCCCAAGGAAAACTGAAGGGCAAGTGAGATTTAAATAAAAATAATCAGATATGTTTTGTTAAAATTATGAATAATTTTAATTTTAAAAATAGTATGTTGTATCAATAAAAAACATAAGTAAATAGCTGAACCTTAGCAAATATTAGGGAGCATGTACATCCAAATTTAATCTGTAATAAATCACAATCATCACAAATAATATAACTCGTTTTATTACTCAGCTTTTGAAGTCTATATAAGGCATTTCTCCAGTAAACCCAACAGGCAATACACAAAATATATTCATCATTAATTCAGAAAGCTCATAAAAAGATTATTAACTATAAGAAACCACAAATCGAGGTTTATTTGCATAATGAATATGAATGAAATCACCAGAGTATTTTTAGATATTCTTATTCAGGGTTTTTTCGGAGATGTCCTAAAAATATAAAAAAAAAAACTGCAAGCTTAAAGAGGTAAAAACAGAAATCAATTTACGGCTTTTATTTCGCTTCTGTAGTCTTTTTAGAAAACTTCACGTATTCATTGCCATACACATTTTAATCACTTTTCCAGATATTAAGGTTTTATTACTGGAAGTGAAGGCGAAAAAATGATTTATGTATCGAGGATTTCTTTGTGCTTTTTTGAGCGTTCCCGGAATGTCATTCTATCCTCCGTGAAATACAATCCCTGAAACGGTTTAGCTTTTGGTTTAGCTTCCAGGAAAACTAATTTCGCCGGGCCTAGAACGAAACCGAACTCGAGTCCGAGTCTTAACTTTGGAACTGTGGCGGGGATTACCGCGCCAGTGGTAATTCATTTGGGCCATTACCTGCGCGGATTTAACTGTTTTTCGCTTGACTCGGACGGGACGTGAATGCGGTCTTAACCCACCGCCATTGGCCACTCCCATTCAATTTTGGGCCAAAGTTTCGCTGAGTACAAAAGTACAACAAAAACACCTGAGAAAAGCACTTAAAATTCCACCATCCTCGACGGCGACTGCCCCGCTGAACAACAAAAAAAAAAAAATCACCGTCAAACGCTTAACGCATGCGCAACAAAAGGCTCTCCCCGTGGAAACCCCCCTCAAAATATAACCCCTTACCATACGCCGCCACTGCTCTGAGAATTGGAATCGGATCGCTGGGCAAAAATTGCTTTTTAAAATGCTGTAACTCATTTGAAGTTGTTGTTTTTTTTGTTCCTTTATTCTGGTGGGGCTAATTAACTGTTAAATGAGCGTTTCTGACCGAGTAAGTGTGGGTTTTTGCAGGTGTGAGTGTGGGTGTGAGTGTTAGCCACTCGACATATTCAAGAAATGTTGTTAACTTCAAATTTGATTTACGACTATCGCTATCTACTCATCTACAACAGCAACTTTGTTAATTGCCTAAAATCGTTCTAATGTGTATGTGGTAAACAATTTCAACTAGATACTAATTTTCAATAAAAAATAAGTGGAAATTTAAATAAAATATGTTTAAAAAACACTATATATTAAATAACTAGAGCAACTGTATTAATTTTGTGTGTTTTTAACCAAAATGATGTCCAAGGTTTTTTTACGTCAGTACTAAAAATAAAATAAAACATTTTTGCAGTATTTTAAATTTAAAAATTCACTGACAATACAAATATTTGTAAAATGGAATTGAGATACCTTTTTTTATAAATTTGTAAGCCCTAAGCTAACGTCATGGAATATCAAAATATAACCTATGTAAAAATTCGATTCAGTTAATATTTTTAAAATTTCTTTCTGTATACTCCTGACGTTTCTATTTTTTCTTTTTATTTCTTTTTTTTGAGACACTTCATTTTTCAAACAAACAAAATTGTATCATTAGACGCGCGCGCGATTTGCACGCGTTTCGCAAGCGTTTTGCAAGCGGTTACATTTCGGTCTTCTATTTTTTTAGCCAATTAAAGGCGTTTTTTCCTGCACCTAAAGTTGTTGTTATCATTTGTTGTTGTTGGTTTTGCTGTTGCTGTGAAACCGGAAATTTTTGTCATTAGCTGGGAAATTTTATTTTCGCTTCGCTTCATTTTCGGCGATTTTTTCTCATCCGCTTTTGCGAGTCTCTTTCAAGGATTTTGTGAAGCGTTTTCCTGACCTTATCCTCTGTGAATGGAATGGTCGCCGGAAAAGAGGAAAATCGCAGAGTGGGAGCTTCAAGAACTCCATATAAATGTAAAGGTATATATGAAAAACACATTATTATTTATTTAACATATATTGAAATGTAAAAAAATCTCTTCTTTAGGTTCGGGGCCAATATATTTACTTAATAATTGTTTCGTTTTAGTTTTGATTAAATTATATGTAAATATTATTGTCATTTAAGTGTCGTAACACTTTTCAAAATTTGTAAAAACACGCAAACCTTTATTTTTGACGGCAGTTAACAAATTTCGATTTTGTAAACCAAAGATTGCAAAAAGTATTTTAGTTTACTTCTTAATTACAGGGTATTTCCCTTTCAGATACCATATACGAAACAGGTTCTTTTTATTATATCATTTTACTTTTGTCAGTTTTCGGGCTTTTTCTCCTTTTTTTTCGCCTTACAATTTTTATCGAGCTATGCGAATTTTCGCTAGTCGCCTCCGTCCTAGGAAAATTTACCGCCTCCCGAATCCACCGCCCCTTTTACTGGCTGTTGCTTTATCATTTTTCTTCGTCTGCTTTCCCCTCTGCTGCCATATCTCTCGCTTTGTATTTGGCCAAGCTTAGTTTTTGGGTTCGAAGGCGACTTGCACTGCCAGCGACATATATTCAACCAAAAAAAACTCTACCAAAAAAAAAAAAAATAAAGGAAGTGGGGGTAGGGGGTTATGCTAGAAAGCAATACATTCACATTTTGTGTTTGTGTGTGTGAGGGGACAAATGATAAATGAATTTGTGATAAATGAAGCATGTGGCCAAAAGTTGAAAATACTTTTTACACACAGTTTTGGATTTCGTTTTGGTGAAGGGCAATAGGAGGGTGAAGGGGGAGGTGGGAAAATGGAAAATGTGGGGAGGTGGCTGAGGTTTACTGTGGGCGGTTTGCAGTAGCCAAACGTCTATCGAATTATGAATGGAAAGGCGCTTATTGCCAGGTTCAGATATCAGCAATCCGACAGTTTCGGACAAAGACTCGCTTCATTAACATTGCCTTTTCCACCAGACACCACGCACCCCCCAAACAAGACCACTTTTACCTGTTTTCCCCGATTTCCCACACCCACACCACTCCACCCACACATTTCTGGTCTTTATTTTGCTATGCAAACTTTTCTGGCATTTTCCAACTAATGGAGGGGCTGATCTTTAGGTTCTGCAAATGATGGGCATGATTTGCTGTTCGATTTGTAAGTAGGGCACTTAGGGAGAAAAGGAGCACAATAATATGATAATACATACAAAGAAGCAAAACAAAAGTAGATAAAACTGTACCACAAACATAAAGTAGTAAGGCTTTAGTGCTGATAAGAAGAGTATTAAAACAACAAACGCTAACTTCATTTAATCATATAAGAGTAACCAATTTATAATATATTAAAATATAAATAACTATGAATTAAATATGAAACAGAGTTTTAAATATTACACATTGTGCTTAAGAATTTCATAATATGAATAAGATAAACGTTTATAAAAATTATTTTTTTTTTCTTCAGTGATATTTTTACACTAGTTCCAGCTTCTTCTTCATTTTTTTTGAGAAAGTAGCCAAACAAGTGGATCAGAGAAAAGAGGAGAAATGGGAGAAAGAGGGACCCAAGAGGTGTGGGTGAAACGGGCAAGTGTGAGTGGGAGACCAGAAGTGGAGCGATTACTTTTGAATAGTTTAACAGCTGTTCCAAGTAAGTGCGCAATGGTGAAAAAGGCGGTAGGAAAAGTGGGATGATGCAGTAAAATAAATGGTCAAGTAATTGGGAATCGAGATTGGTGCGGCGATTAAGTTGAAAATGAGTGGCTGTTTTTCACAGTGAATCAATCTTGCTTTAGAACTGCTAAAAAAAAGCATTCTCGTGGCTAGATTTGAAAATAAAAATAAGCACAAACGAACTACAGAGATTATTTATATTATTCAACTCAGCACTCAGCACTTGCAGTTTATGAACACAAAATACTTTTAAGCTCATGCTTTCCAACCTGCAAAAATGAAAACCTTTTGACTTTTGCAACTAGTTTTGCACCAACACACTAACAGAAAAGCCTCCTCTTGTCAAATTTGTTTTTTTTTCTTAAAAATACACTTATTTTTTAGTGGCAATTTTCAAGAAAACTTCCCACTTGATCCATGGAAGTTGAGGCCACAATCCAATCCCAATCTCAATCCCGACACTCTTTCCGGATCCAGAATGGCTAGACGGGGTCTCAGGTCTCAAGGTGCCCATTGTTTGGCAGTTGTGTGTTGTTGGTCAGCTTGTGTTGCCATGTAAATCAATGCATTATTTTCCCACGTCGTTTCAACAAAAAAGCCAAAACTCATTTATCAGAGGCGGCATTTCAACAACAAAAGGCAGCCACACCAACAACAATAAAAACAGCGGCCCACACAACAACAAGAACAACAACAACAACAAAAACATTGGGCGCAATATCGAACAAGAAATGAGCAGCATCATCATTTATATAGCCCATAACCATTGCCCATATAAGTCCGTACATTTGGCGTTGTGTATGTCTGTGTGTAAACAATCGTATGCTGATGATTATATAGTGTGATGCCTATTATCGCATCAAAACGAATTCAATCGAATCTAACTTGGGTATTTTTTGAACAGGGTATGATTAAAGAGTTAAGCAGTTGGTGGGCAAAGTCCTTCTTATAAGTTAAGAATACATTTTAATTGTAACGACGCTCATGTTTTTAAACCTACAACTTTGTATTATAATATTTTAATGCATACAAATATATATAGGAACTTTCAAAAGATTTTGTTTTATTGATAAGACATTGTGTTGTTATACTTGTATTATGGTTATTCCTTAATTTTATAAAACTTTGATACCCCGAGTGATCACAAATTTTAACCTATAAAATTCATTATCATTACTTTATTTACTTTACCACCCAACTTAGAATCTCCTGAGAGCATTTTGTATTCGTATTTAGTCCCCTTAGTTTTCCTTCTATTCCAATTCTTTGATTTCTTTGTTTTTATGGTGGGACAACAAACATTTAATTTATGGCCAACATTTAATTGCGAAAATTAAGCTTGTTTGTGTCGGCTTTCTAGGGCGTTATCCAATGCATAAATACGCACACATCCCATCTATCTGAGAGCACATATATTTTCGTATATATATATTTCAAATAATGACCACAAAACTGTCATTAGACACGGCGCATAAACAGTCAAAACAATAATAAAGGCGCAGAGAGGCAGAAAAAAAAGACGACGAAAATTAAAGTGGATGGCAAACAGAGCGCATCGATGGCATTGAATAATAATATTTCACCGCTTCGCCAACTCCTTCAGGTAATACTACTGCCACATCGCCCATACACTTTTCTGGTACTTCTGGTACTTCTGGTACTTCTTTGCCGCTGTTTGTTCATAATTTGTTTGTGTGCCGTGTTTGTTGGCCTGTTGGTGTTTGGGGAGTGAGGAGTTAGGTCTCTGCATATTCCATTGATTTAATTGATTTGAAAAAAAGGAGAGAAAAATTCAAATCACGAAAGTGTTAGGAAATCGAGCGAAAGAAGTAAGAAGACTCTCAGAACCCTTCCAGCCATCTCTCTCTACCTACCGATATACCCCCTCCTTCTCTTTCTGTTTAAACAGGTTCTGTCAGCGAACTGTGAAGAATTCTTTTTTTCGTGCACGGCAAGAAAATGTAAGTCTGTTTTTAGAAAGTATTTAAATTGGTGTGATTAAGTGAGTGATTGGCACAGACTAAATTGTGTGAAAATCGTGTCATTATATTTTATGCATGTGGGCATTTAAATGCACATCGTTTGGATACTTTTTTTCTTCCAAATTTGTCAATTTATGTTTGTTTCCAAAAAATTCTGCTAATATATTCTTTAAAGTTTTTATATTATTTTAAAACCAAGTTAATCAAAGATTTACAAATCTGAGAGAAACAACTAAAAATGTTCCCTTATTTTCTCCAAGTGTGCCGTGTTCGTGTTCTTTTTTTCTGTTTTTGAACCTGCGTGCCCAAGAGTCAGCATTCCTGCCCCTCTCGCCATCCCCCTCCCACCACTCCCTACTCCCTATCGCTACCTCTCGCTCTGACTCTGTTTAAAGTGAAAACCTGTTTTCTCAATAATAAAAACTAATTTATTTACTAGTTGTAGGTACAAAGAACAACAACAACAACAACAACGAGCGAGGCCCAAAGAAAACGACTGAAAAATATACTCCGAAAAACCATGGCGACAAAATAAAAGAGCAAAGGAGAAGGAAGAAAAGGTTCGAACAAGGGAAAAAAAAACTGCGTGTGTGGCTAATCAGAATCAAATTGATTTAAATTTGAATGGTTCGACGGGTAAAGTGCGAGTCCGTAGAAGGGGGCGGAGCGGTGGAGGGGGGCGTGGTGGGACAGGTGAGCGGGTTTTAAGTGAGAAAAAAAAAAAGCGATAAGTTGTTCCCGACTTAAGTGAAGTTTGCTCTGCTCTCCTCTTCTTATCTGTAATTTCTGATTTTCGACCATTTGGAATTTCGATCCCATTATTTTTCCCGGCCTTTCAAAGGCAAGCAAAAGTTTGTTCAGGTGGAACAAATATTTAAGGGATAACATACATTACGCAATTTATGATTGGTCCATTTTTAAAAGGTTTTTGTTCAGTTTTTTATGTCACTTAAAATAGAATAAGTAATATCAAATTTTCATTCCTATTATTAGATATTTTAACAACAATTTATCTATAAATCAACCTATCCTAAAAAGCACTAAACTAAATATGAATATATTAAGAAAATTCTTTACAGAAAAATACTCCAACACCTTTGGCGTCACGCAAATTTTAGTAAACTCCAAAACTATCGGAATTTTCCTTTAACTAGACAAACACCAATAATCACAGGTGAGCGCTAATTGTAGCAACAAATATTTGTCGATCGAGTGGTATAGGAAAAAGAAGACCCGAAAAGAAAATCCAACGAGACGGGGAAAACTAAAATTCGAACTTAGGAAATTTTCAAAGAGTTTGCAGCTGCGATTGTTCTTGTTGTTGTTGCTGTGTTATTATTGTTGCTGCTGCTGTTTTGGGTTTGTTGTTTGGAAAATTGCAGGCAGCGAAATATATTTAGGGGAAAACTGAAACTGAAGCCGAAGCTGGGCAAAGAACAATACCCGAAATACGAAGAAAGTATCTTAAAGATAGCAAACTGCACGAAAGCCAAACAAAAGCAGCGGAAGTACCGGTTGGGGAGGGGGAGTGGGGGGGGGGGGAAGGTTGGTGAGATTGCGGATAAGGTGACTGGTTTGTGCAAAGTATCTACAAGTCGAAAGCGCAAAGTTTAGCGCTCACTTTTGACACAGTAGACGAGCTACAGATACACACGAGCCGAAAGATACAGATACGGATGAGTCAGAGGAGGGTTGGCTAGTGGATAGTGTATAGTGCATAGTGTATAGTGGCTATTGGCCAGTGGATGGTGGATAGTGGGGGCCCCAGTTGACAACAGGTGGCTTCACTTACCTGTCTGTTTATGTTTTACGCTCTCCAGTTGTTGTTCTTGCCTGCTGCCCGCCTATGTTGCCGTTCAATTACTCCGGCCTGCTGCTCCAACCTTTGTTTTTCCACCTGGTCTCAAGAACGCTGGACTCTGTGCCCTGCATCCAACAGATGCGCCAAAGTTCCCAAAGTTATGCTGCAAAAAGATCACAGGAGTGAGTGGGAAGGCCATCGCAAATTCCGAAAAGTAACAATAATAGACAAGCAAGTTGCTAAGAAATATTGTCGTTTTTGTTTCAGGAAATCTGGTTTGAAGTAGTTATACTAGTTTATCCTTGTTAAAATATATTTTACAATTAATTTAAAGAAAAAAATAATACTTTTTTCATTCCAAACATCAACAAATCCAAGAAAATTAATAACAAAAAATATACAATTCAAAAGGAATCAACGTATTATATTATTGATAGCCATACTATTTTTGTGTAGGCTTTCAAAAATGTTTTGACAGCCAATCTCGTTTACCAAGTGATTCATGAATATTTATTATATTTTTTTTTGTTCATGATAAAACTTTAGAAATTAACACTTTTATGTGGACAATCCAGTTCTGGGAGAGCCCAAAATTTTAGTTCTATGCAAAATTAACAACTTTCTGAGTCATGGCAGACGACCGCAAGCCGAGATTTATAGATGACAACGAGAAGATATCTATTTTTGCTGGTCTGGCCCTTTAAGCCCGTATTTAAAGGCCTTTCATTCCCTTTTTTCTCTCCACCAAAAACCTTTTCATCCTATGGACCATGACCCCAGGCTAAGCCTTTCTTGGTTCAAGCGTTGCAAACTTGCCTCAAGTTCAATTTTCTTTTGTACCATAAAAAAAGAAAGAAAACAAACTACTAAATAAAGTTAAATGCGCCAAGCGAAAAAAGAATATCAAACTTTTGCTAGTCTTGGCAGAATTTCTTAGTCATTGCAAAAAAAATTAAGTGAATATAAAACTGTGTGTTTTTGATGTAGATGAAATTTATGGGTTCCCCGGGACTTGATAATTTTTTAGCACTGATTGGGTGGAGTTTTTAAAAATATAGTATTTTTTTTAAGGAGTTTAATAACCTTATAGTTTACAAAAATTTAAATGCAATTACATAGAAGAAATTTAAGATTACATTATATAAGAGAATATGTTACTTTTTTAGCATCATAAGCAAAGATATAATGAGGGTATAATATTTTTTTAGTTGATATTATAATTGTTAAGCTACCGAAAATACTCTGCCATCCATTGGCAAGAATTTTGTACAGAAAGGGACGACCGCAAACGGCGTGAGATACTCAATCGAATTAAAATGCATTCGAGTAGCAATGACACTGACACGCCCCCTCGCGCCGCCCCCTCAACCGAAAAGACGAAGAGCCGAATACGCAAAAACAAAAAAAAAAAGGAAAAGAAAAGATAAAAAAGATACGAAATGGCACGGCGGCGGCAACTTAAACTGTGGCAAAAGTTATTGTAACTTTTGGCCGCCGGCAAGGCAAGGCCAATTGAGGGGTTTAGGGGTTTTTAGGGAGATTTCAGAGGCGGGTGCTATAAGGGGGAACACATCCAACTGATACTGAAACTGAGGCGCCACGCGCCTACTTGCCACGCATTTCCTTCCACATTCCCGCTGAAATCTTCTGGTTATTTTATTTTATTTTTTTTTTGTGACCTCAATCTTTAGTTCAATGCGTGACTGAACGGGGATGAAAAGGGGGTCATGAGGGGGCGGCAGTGGTTTTTCGGCCCGGAGTCTTGCCAACTGTGACTTTTTTATTCAACAACGACAACTTTGGTCTGTTTTACAGGACCAAGATACAAAGAAAAAAAACAAGAGCTGAAGCTTGGAACCGAATAATATAACACGCTTGCAGATATGACAGCTATAAGTTAGTAAAAGACACTTTCATTTTATTTTCATACACTTATAAAGATATAAGGTATTTACATATGTCTTTTCTATAGCAGCAAAGTTACCTTATAAAATTATTCAATCTTTAAAGTTTTTAAATCTAAATTCAAGTATCCTTAAAAAAATTATTTAAAGATAAATATCAGGTATTCGTTGTCTTTTTTAAAGCAGCACAAAATGTTAAATCTCTAAATCTTTTAAATCTAAATTTAAGTATCCTTAAAATAATTGATCTAAGAAATATTATGAATAAATAATATAATTTTTGTAAAAAAAAATCCCCTCACAATATGGTACTACAGTTATGGGCTTGTACTTTTACCTTACTGAACTCAAAGGTTTTCCATTCATAGGTTTGCAAACTTCCTAAAAATATTATTCATCTCCTTTTAGAGGGTATTAGCACCCAAAGGCCAACCAAAAACGTAAGAAATTTCTTTCTTTATTCCTCAGGAAGTGGTATGAGGATTCGTTTACAAAGATGCTTTTTAAATGATTAAACGCTCTGAATTACCAAATTTATCTCATGTCTTTTTGGTCAGGGCCAAGTTCTTTTGCGTTTTTTGTTCTTTTCGTTTTTTGTTTTTTTTTTTTTTTGCTGCTGTTTCGGTTTTTATTTCATTCGTGATTTTTGTATTTCGCTGAGATATCATATGGAATGACATTAAGTCGGGCGAAAACTCACGCAGCGACCGAACAGCTCCCTTCTCATTAACATTTACCATTTGGGCTAATCGATTTGAGTTTTGATTTGATATTTTGCATTTAATTCGAGCGTCATAATATTAAAATCTCTTTGGGCAAAACGTTTAATAGGGAAACAAGGATGGCATGTAAAGTGAGTGCCCAAAAAAAGATGAGTAGTGTGGGGGGGCCAAGCAAATAAGGGAAGATGAAAGAACTTTGATTTGATTCCATTCGAATGACTTGAGTCGAGCAAAGCTTCTTTCTTTAGCTTGAATTAAATTTAATTGATTTATATATTTTTATTTTGCAGATTGTTATAAGTTTAATTGAAATGCTTTCTTTCTGTATTGACAGTATACAACTGCCAACGAAATATGTTAAATCTTTTACTTGTTTTATTATTAAATGACTATTTTTAGCCTACAAAACTATATTTTATTTTTTAGAGAAAGAACTCACTATTTAATGTTGTAAATTCTTAAGTTGCAAGGCCAACCAAAGACGTCTTTATCTTTATTTGTATCTTAATTACATGACTTTTGTTTACTCACAAATACAAAATTCATATTTTTAGAAAATGTGTTAAAATGGGTTTTCTTAAATTCAAAAGTCAACCAAATTTTGTTTAATCTTTTATTGTCAATTAAGTGACTCTACATTTAATGTGTTTCCAGTTGAGACACAACTTCTATTGCATTTTCCCATACAAAGAGCAGAAAATTTTGTAGAAACTACAAGCATTCACACGCAGTCAAGGGAAGAAAACATCTCTGTCCGGGGCTCTCAGCTTGTCACGGGCTCAGAGACATATCAAAATTAAAAATTATTTCTTCGAAAGATAATTTCGTCTGACATTTGCTTTTTCCCCCAGCAATTCAGAGATCCAGAACGTTGCAAACTTGCTGACATGAAGTCATCAACGTGGCCCCCGCCGCTCCTTTGTGGCCAAAGGAGTGGAAATTGTTGGCCAGGTCAAGTGGTTGACCGTGAATGAGCGAAAAAGACAAAAAAAAAAAAAATATGAGAATGGAAATGGAGACACAATTGTCATATGAGCAAGAGCATGACAAAACTGTTTTCTTTTTTTTTTCTCCTTTCTCTAGCGAGGCGAGGAGAGAAAAGTTTGCCACACACACAAAACAATTTGTCGATTGTCAAAAGGGGGAAAATGCCAAAGGCGGGAAGGAGTACGTCCGTTTAGTTAGAATTTTTTTGTTCAAACGTTTATCAGCCCAAAGCAATCAAAGTCAAGTTCCCATTTCCTATCTCTACGCACAGATTGAAAAATCATTTCGAAATTTAATATCTTCAAAGAGTTTATTCTTTCTTTGCTCAATTAAAATGGCAACTGCCAGGGAACTACAAATAGTATAAAGAAACCAATTGAAAAGAACAAGTTCTTATTTAGTTTACGCTGCATAAATTGTAAGCCCTTCTTTGACAGGGATATATAAATGAAAATATTCTAAGGGAAGGCAGATCGTTATTTATTTAAGAACGCATACAAAAACTAAGTGCACAATAATATATGGGAAATTAAGTAAAAACAATATATAATAAGAACAATAACAGTCAAGGCTTAAAACAAATATTTATTAAAGTTTAATTTTAAATAGTATAATATTTCAACGTGGAAAAGAAAAGAGCCATCGTTGACACTTATTTTATTGAATGAGAAGTGTGTGGTTGCATAAATGAATTTAAAAAAGAAATAAAACCATTTCAAAGTCATAGTTGCACAATATCTTTTACATGTGGTGGCACAGATTTTATTATTTTCTCTTCTGCTTAAATGTAATCAAATCTACTTCAAACTTGCTCAAAAGTAACAACCAAGAGAGCAACCTTTTTCTTTTTTCAATTTATTTAACTTCTCATAACGTTTTCATCTTTATTTTCCGTTTATTTTCATTTGTCGCACGCGGCGACTGCAATAAAAGTTGAATAAATATAACCTTAAACGGAAGACACCACAGCAAACAAATAAACAACAGCAGAAAAAAAACAGCTAAAGAAAAACAGTACAAAATCGTAAAAAAAAATTAAAATAATAATAAACAAGAAAATTGAAACTCTGCTCAGGCCCTCGGCTATTAAAAGGGGAAAAGAAAAAAGAGAAAGAGGAAACCAAGACTATTGAAGACTTTAACTTGGGCATCCAATGAAGGAAATTCTACCATAATTAATAACTGAAAAATACGTTAAAAAACGTTGGCTAAAATTCATGCGAAAAGATACTATTGTGTAATCTTCAATCTCTAGTCTTTAAGTACGCCTATCTCTCATCTTTGTCCTATATCTTTGTGGCAAGAGTCTTCTTCGATTTTCTCTGTAAGCTGACATTGTTCTCAGCGACATTTGCATTCAACTTCATTCGGCCCGTTTATATATATTTTTTTTCCATCCAAACCGATTTTATTCCGTTTCCTATTCCCCGTTTGGTTTTTATAGCCTGACCAGGTTCACATAATTCTTGGACCTTTTTTAACTTCTTATTACAGTTAATGGCTATGTTAACTAACTTTTTGTGGCTTGCCTGATTTATTCGAGCATCTAAAAAATGTCTTGTAAAAATGTTTATATCTTGAGTTGCTTTTTCTCAAATTCTTTGCGCTTCTCTCTTTAAACTGTTTTTAGAATAGTAATTTTTCGATTTAAATTAAGAAAACGCAGAAAAATATACTCCTCTACGAAAGCAAATATATCTAATTTTTAACTTTACTAATTTGACTGTAAAAGTAACCGAGATTACCATCTTGATTCCTAAAACCTTGGAAATTTGGACATTACGGTTGCCGTTAATATTTAACTAAGTTTTGTTTAGTTTATTAGCCTGTCCCTTGGAATTTTATCCTCAACTTCCCCATGGGACATATTGATCTGCAGCTGACGTAGACCGCAAAAATTGAAATTTGTATTTAGATTCCACTTAATTGGCATTCGAATTGGCTGTGGCTCATTAGCCCCAAACGCCCCCTATGCCCCCTTTGCCCCAGCCAAACCCCTGTTATGCAACACATTGCCAGGCACTTAACAATGTCAGGCTCCCCTGTTCCCGCCCCTCCCCGCCCCTTTCCCCCTGCCCCCTTGCCACTTGCCATTAAAATGTCATGCACTTGGCGTGCTAGAAACTAAAAACTACGGTCCAAATTGACTAAATCGAATTTTATAGGAGTGCAAATGGCGTTGTATCTACAACAAAAACTCTAACAACTGACTCTTGTTAAATATTCATTAAAATTTATTTTGGTTCACTGTTATTTTAAGTGGTTTAAGTTTTAGAAGATATAATGCATTTCCTTAAAAAAAAAAAAACATCTTAGAATTAAAGATTAATGCCGATTTTTTAAAGCACAAAATTAAATATTACATTATCAAACCACTCTGTTCAAAAAATAAATTAATTACTCATATTTTTGTGCAGCTTTAGGCATTTAAGATTTGAGTTATAATAGTTTTTTGTTTGAACTACTCATTTTCTTAGAGTTACTACCTTTGCAACTCTAAATTGAAGTTGAACAGTAAAACCCGAAAACATTCCATGGTGCAGAAAAGTAGTAAGAAAGGGACAACAATTGGAAGATACGAAGGGTTTTGGTAGAAAGAAAACCACAATACAGGGAACAATATAGTAATGCGAAATGCATAATAAGAGCGAGCCAAAGAAAGGGAGAGAGAGAATCTGATCTGATCCTCTCAAAAATGAGAGAATTTTTATCTACTTTCCTATCTATCTCTTTCTCGCTCGCGCAAAATGCAAGTGAATGGTGCAGCAGCAGCAACAACAAAACAATTTTTACCGTATTCTTTTTGTCCTCTTCTTTCGCTCACCTTTCTTCCTTATTTTTTTTTTGTTCACAGACTAAATTTTTCGGTAAATTTGCCACTTTTGTTTTGTTTCTCGAATTCCTTCGTACTTTTCAATCACTTTTTGGCACTGGCTTTTAATTCTCAGCTCAATCTCCTTGATTTGGCTCACTCACTGATTCGTTGAAATTTTTGTATTCGTTTTGGGGGGCACAGTAAAAAAAAATTGGTAAGATTTTGGAACTTATGTTTATGCCTTTTTATTTTCGATTTTGATGTTGTTGTAATTTATATTTTCGCACCGAAAATCCAGGAGCCAAACGAAAAGAAAATAAAAAAAAGCGCAGGCGAAACAAATTCGGTGCTCGATTTCGATTTTGGGTATTACGAATTACGAATTACAAAAAGGCAATTGCAGAAGCGGAAAAAGGAACCGGTTTATTTAACAATTTCTCCCTCGCCTCGCTCACACACACGAACACCGACGCACAGCAGCAGCAACAATAACATAACACACACACACGCGCGCGCCGAAAGGCCGAAAAAGCCGAGTTCCGAATTTCCTTTCCCGTTGTATTTTTTGCCGCCGAACGCAGCGAAGTCCAAATTCGATTTGAATCGCGAGCGGAGCGCCAAGCAATATCGCAACTCCACTTTCCACGTTTGCCGTCGAACATTGGGCCGGCTCGACGTCTGAGTTCGATGCGAACTTGTATGGCAACAGAGCTGTTTTGCCCTGTTAGTTGTCCTCTGTGCCGGTGCTTGTGCGCCATGTTATTAACAGCGGGCGAACTCGCTGCGAACATGGTTCGGAGCTGATGTTCGACAGAGCGAGCCTGCAGAGCCTGTATTTCGAAGTTCTCCCCCTTGCGAAGCTAACAGGTTTGATGTTCGAGTTGCATGTGTGGACCTCAAACAAGTTGAAGTCTTAAGGGAAACTTCGAATAAACCGAAATAAACTGAAAAACCGAACGGAAAACTCGAAAAACAAGCTGCAGCCACAGTTTTTAATGCTTTTGTTGTACCCCACGAATCTAAGGAGCACAGGGCATATGAGATTCACAAAAACAAAAAGGAAATAAATTTTTAAATAATTTATGAAATATTATTTAATTTGTATCATCTCAAATAAAACTTTGTTAAAATTGGTGAGTCCTTAATTTATGTGATTTTTTTTAATACTTACATAATGATATAATCTAATTTAAATACATACATATGCAATTTGCAATACATAAGACTTACATTTATTAAATGTTAACACTTTTTTGTTTTAAGTTTATAAGTTTGTAAAATGCAAATACTAAGACAAATATGTATGAAAACCAGATTGGTTCTTTAATTAAAGACAGCAATGCGATATGTGAACTTGTGTTTTAGAAATACAAAATTAAGGTATAAGTATCTATAAATATTTATTTCTAAATAAATGAAAATATATTTTTAAAATTTAATAGGTAGTCAGGTTAATGGAATAAAACATTATTATTTACAATTACATTTTTTTGTATTATATAACACCTTTTTTGAGTTGCCGTTGCAATACTTCCGCTTATTTATCAACATAATTAAAATCCCATTAATGGGTAACCAAAAGTCGGAAAATGCGGCCATAGAATTCTGACTTCTGTCGGTTTTGTGGCTTTATTTATTTATATTTTTTTTTTTTTTGTGGCAAGACGGTGGTGAACCGGTTCAACAGGATGCAGGAGAGCACTGCAAATCGCTACCACAACAAAACAAAACAAAAGTGGGAAAAAAGGAGAAGAGTTCTCCGCTAGCTGTCTCTGTTGCACTCGCACTCGCATCCTCCATCTCGCTCTGGCTATCTCTTTGCATTTTGCCAAAGAGCAAACCAACCTGACAACAATTTTCGCCACTTCTCTTCCTCTTCTCTCTCGGCCAAATGTAACTAAAATGGCAAACAGAACCGGTTGAGGTTCGTTCGCCCAAGGAATGCACACAAAGCAAAAAAAAAAAAAATAACAAAGAAATAAAACTAAAGCAAGAACAACAACAAAATCTTGAGCAACAACAACAACAGAAGCAGCAACAGCAGCAAAATGCAAGGCAAGAAAAATAGCAAAAGGTGCAAGGCAACATCTGAAAAAGTACAGGGCTACCTTCTTGAATCGAACATTGAACAAGGACAAAATAAATCTAACACAAATTAACTTTACATGTATGTATGTACATATTTCAAAATAAAATAAAAGAAAATAGATTAAATTAAACTTTATGTTTAATCTTAATCAATTATTTAAAACTCTACAAATAATAGTTTGTTCTATCGTTAATGAGTTTGAAACTATAAACTAGAATGCTTGTATTATAAAGCAATTTTTGAAAATTTTATTTTATAAAATATGACAATATCAGTCATTAGTGCAAATTTCTTTGAAACTTATGTTTGCTACATTTTGTAGCCTAAACTAATAAAAGTTAGATTTTAAATTAAAAATATTTTTACTGAGGCAAATGGTCAAAGATGTTGTGGTACCAAAGTTTTTATCCTAGTTGTCTGTGCTGAAAATCTCAGCAGGAGAGGCCAACTTATCAAGGCTGCACTGTAATTGTAATCCGCGAGTTCGGTCAGTTGGAGTCGCTGGTAAGACCCCCCTAACACCACCCCCCCCACCTCCCGCTGTCCATGCAAAAAGAAAACCAAAAGGAATGACATAAATCTGCGTGGCAAACAAAAGACTCAGGCAACGAACGTGCCACAAAAGCGTGTTGCAACAAAAGCGCAAAAGCCTGCAACTGGATTACTGTTACACGAAATGGTTAGAGCGGGACAGCGAACTAGAGGGGGGAGCGCAAGGGCGCGAGGGAGCGAGGGAGACAGCAACAAGGGGTCAAATGTTGCGGGTCCGCGAACTTTTGTAGGTGAATTGACTTCTGCTCGAGTCACCCCAAAAATGGTAAATGGGTGGGAAGCAATCAGCGGATGCGGCAAAAAGCGAAAAAGAGAGAGGGGATCAACAAGTTTGCAGTTCACAAAGGTGTTAAATAATAATAAATATGATCTCTTCCAAACGATTACCTTTACAGAAAGGTGTTAAATAATGTATTACGATTTTTGTTTTGTATTTATGTTCCTTTTTGATTAATTATACTAACTAAAATAGTTTTAAAAAAATTCTTTTCCTTTGGTGAGATTCTAAGTGGTTTCAATACATTTTCCGAAAAATATAATGCCAAATGTGCTGTCATTCTCAGAATGATGCTAAAATGCTAAAACATTAAATTATTAAAAGCTCTCTAACAATGCGTTATTTTAAACCTTTCAAAAACAACATCGAAGCTATTTAACCAAGTTAAAAATGGTGACTAATGGGAGTTTTAATTGGGGTCTCCATATCATATGTCGTTTAATGAGGCCCTATTTAGGGCAAAATAGAGTCAAATTTAAGCTAAGCTTGACAAAAAATGGTAGTTGAACTAAATGCGCTTGTTGTTATTTGATTTAATTGTGTCGGGCTTTAACCCCTGACCAAAATTTATGGTAATTGCCATTTAATTTTGTTTACCTATACAGTTTGTGCGTTTTTTCATAAACTATGTGTGCACATGGCTTTTAAATTGTTTACCTAACTCAATTCTTACTTTAATTTTGTAGTTCTCATTTTGTTAGTGCTGAAACCCTTGTTTATGAAAAATTAAATGCACAAATTCTGAAAGAAAAAGTTTTATTAATAATTGTTGTCTTTAATTTGCGATTAATTCACTTTGAAATTGGTTACAATATCGATCAGCAATCAAATTCAAAAAGAGCAATCATTTAAACCAAAAAATGGACATTCATATGCAACAGGCCTCCGCCTTCGTTTCCCACCATTATTTGGTTGACCATTTAAGCCTCATTTGGAGGCCGAACTCTGAACTTTATTGTTTCTGCTGGCTGGTATTTCGTATCACTCGAGTCTCATTTATTGTTCTGCGGTTTTGTTTTCCTCTTGACTGTGTTGTGTTGTGCTGTGCTGTGTTGTGCCCGCTGTTGTTTCGCTTTTCTTTTCTTTGGCCACTTAGAAGCCGCCATACGAAACACTCCGGCACTCGGCGCAAATTTGCTGCGCACCACGAAAAAATATGACCTAAAATAAGAAGGAGACAAGCGGCAAAGAAAATAAACAAAATGAAAAAACCGCAAAATAAATAAGACGAAAATTATGCAAAGCGCAGACAAATGCGCAAATTTGAAAAATGCCACAGCAACAACAATGGCAGCAGCTGCGCTTGCAAACCCCCCTCTCCTGGCCCAAAAACAAAAAAAGTGCGGGCTCTGTGACGCAAAGTTCTCATTGCAGATTTGTCGATACTCTAAACGGTGAAACTACCATAACTAACAATTGCAACTAAATTCTGTTTCAGTAGCTATTGCAATTATTTTTTAGTCAGAGGATATTATTTTAAAATTTTAAGTATTGTCAGCAAAAATCTACACAACAGCCCTGGACAGTGGACATTATCGATAGTTTTGACTATCGATAGTGTTGATTCGATCCAAAATGTTTAAAATTAAGAAAAACGGTGGTAAATGTAAATATAACAAAACAAAAAAATATTTTTTTTTACTTTAAGGGGAATCGAAGCTTGCAAAAAACATACAAGCAACAACAATCCAAATTTTACTACATTTGCTAAATGAAAATAAAAAGTTAAGTTTTTAAACTGAAAAGAAAAACAAATTTGTTAGAGCGCTGTTCTCGAAAATGCTTTACAAAGCTTAGCTACAAAAAGAAAATTTCAAATGTATAAAACCCTTAAACTTACAAGTGGTTTAAAAATTGAAAATCAATTATTATTTATTTTAGATAAGATTTGCACATTTCGG